>NC_089792.1:40534138-40551638 GCF_040412425.1 Macrobrachium rosenbergii | reverse complement strand
GTTGGTGAGCTTTTGGTTGAAGAGTCACTGTTCATATTGTTCAGATCTTTTTTATATTAAAGATAGCTTCTGTGGTCAGTTTTTGTCACTTATATTATTTTATATTAAAGAAAACTTTGTTGGTCAGCTTTGACTGAGAAGTCACTTTCATATTATTCAGATCTTTTCTGTAAAGAAAACTTCTGTGACCAGCTTTTGAGTTGACAATATTATTTAGTTGATGAAAACTTCTGTTGGTCATTTTGGGTTGATTCATATGTTTTTGTATATTAAAGAAAACTTCTGTTGGTTAGTTTTTGATTGAGAAGTCACTGTCCATATTATTCAGGTCTTCTTTATATTGGAGAAAACTTGTATGGTCAGTTTTTTGCCTCTCCGTTTATAATCTTTTATATTAAAGAAAACTTCTGTTGGTCAGGTTGGTTGAGAAGTCAATGTCCATATTATTCAGGTCTTTTTTTTTTGTGTTAAAGAAAACTTGTGGTCAGTTTTTGGTTGAGAAGTAACTGTACATATTAATAAGATATTTTATATTGTTAGAAAACTTCTATTATCCATATTATTCAGATCTTTTTTATATTAAGAAAACTTCTGTTGGTCAGTTTTGCTGAGAAGTCAATGCCCACATTATTCCTTTTTTTTTTATTAAAGATCTTTTGTATTTCATTGGAGAAGTAACTGTCCATATTAACTTTTTTATATTAAAGAATACTTCTGTTGGTAGGTTTTGCTGAGAAGTCACTGCCCTCATCATTCAGATTATATTAATGAAACTTGTGGTCAGTTTTGCCGAGAAGTCACTTTTATATCTAAGAAAACTTCTGTGGTCAGTTTTTGGTTGAGAAGTCACTGTCCATATTATTCAGATCTTTTTTATATTAAAGAAAACTTCTGTGGTCAGGTTGGTTGATGTCACTTTTATTCAGAGCTTTTTTATATTAAAAACTTCTGGTGGTCAGGTTGCTGAGAAGTTGATCATTCAGATCTTTTATTAATGAAAACTTCTGTGGTCATTTTAAAGTCACTGATCATTCAGTCTTTTTTATATTAATGAAAACTTCTGTGGTCAGTTTTGCCACTGCCCTTATTATTCAGAGCTTTTTTTATATTAAAAAAACTTCTGTGGTCAGCTTTTGGTTGAGAAGTCACTGCCCTTATCATTCAGATCTTTTTTTATATTAAAGAAAACTTCTGTGGTCAGTTTTTGGTTGAGAAGTCACTGCCCTTATTATTCAGAGCTTTTTTTATATTAAAAACTCAGCTTGGTTGATCTTTTTAATCAGATTTTTTTAATTTAAGAATACTTGTTGGTCAGTTTTGGTTGAGAAGTCACTGCCCTGAGAAGTTAGAAGTCACTGCCTCTCTTTTATATTAAAGAAAACTTTTTGGTCAGTTTTTCTTTGAGTATAATTATGAATTTTAAAGAAAACTTAATTTTTCTGTTGGTCAGTTATTCTGATTTTGTTTTTGAAAATAAACTTCCTTTATTACTTTTTGAAAAGTCACTACCATATTATCCAGATTTTTGTTAAATAAAGGAAATTTCTGTTCTTTTATTATTGGTCGAAAAGTCGTTGCTTGTATTATTCAGATTTTTTTATATCATAAAGGAAACATTCTGTTGGTCAGGTTTTTGGTTAGAAAATTCAGAAAAAAAATGGAAATTTATCATTAGTTGAAAAAATGCAAATTATGAATTTTTTCCATATTAAAGAACGGGAAGTTTTGGCTGAAGTTGCCCCGTAAAATTGTTTTTTGAATAGAGGAAACTTCTGTTCGTTTATTATTGGTTTAAAGGTCACTGTCCATACAAGATTTCATATAAGAAACTGTTGGGATTGAAACATTCCTATTATTGTTCAGAATCTTTTCAAGTAAAGGAAACTTCCTGAAAATCACTGCAATCATTCAGATTTTACCACAAAGTGATCGTTTGTCAATTTCGGCGAGCAATATTCAAGTTTTTATTGTTATAATTTAAGAAACTTATTCTGTTGGTCAGTTTTTGATAAAAAGGGGAACTTCCTTTGCTGGCGAGTCTCTGGTTGATTCGGAGAAAACAAGAAACCAATGGAAAAGGGAAAAAATGCAACTGAACCAAGGAGACGGATGGTGTTGTCCTCAAGGGATTTCATCGTATGAGGATCGAGGTTGGGGATGGAGAAAATTCAAGGAAGTCGAGGCACAGGTTACCATTTCCACAGAAAAGTGTGGAAGCGGTGACGATGGATATTGCTTGTCAATGGAACATTGAGCTCAGTGGAACATTGGCCAAAATAGCACTTACAGAAAAAGGGTCATGAAAATAGGTGAGAGAGGGAGAGATTGCTCATCAAAGAACTGTATTACTTAATCACATCAAGGAGTGGGCTATGAGATGAAGTGCTATGATGTATGAGAGCAGTATTTCAAATGAGGATGAGTAATAAAATTAAAAGTGCATAAAACCAATTATAGCAACATGAATTACATGGTCTCCTCAAGACAAATTTGAAATAACATAAACACTGTAAATTATACTGTACATGTAAGGCTGGAAGTACATTTTCATCAGAAGAACAAAGCTTCGAGACCCCCATTCAAGTGTGCGTACAAAATCAGCGTTGACAAAGAAAAGAAGGTGGTGAAAGATGAAGATATATTGAGGGTTGAGTCATTGATAACAACATGAAGAGGAGAACAGAAAGTGAGAAGGATTGTTAATGAAGAGGAGGAAAAGTGGGAGAGTTGAAAATTACTAGAGATGGGGAAGGGATTAGACGTACCATCAACAGTAAGATATTTGAAATGGTTAAGTAAAAAAATAAAACCTATTATGGGGTTGTAGAGGGAGAAAAATATGGCTTACAGTGTTTTGTGAAAGACCATGCCATGACTCTAGAGAAGATGAACAAATGTTTTACATTATGAAAACCATATTGGTGATAGGGAGGTGTTTAAAGCAGTGGGTTGGATGAGAGGATAAATAATTAAGAAATAAAAAACTTTAAAGCTGTGTTATGGTAGCTGGACAGATTAGAGGTATCACTTGTTTTAAGGTGGTTGAATCATTGCATCTGTAAGCAAGAAAATTTAAATGCCAGGTTTAACTATCAAACAAAAAAGATAGACAGAGTTCGGGAACTATGCAGTTGTCAAAACAAGGTAGATGACTTCCAATGAGCAAAGATACAATAATCCTATGAACCCTCGAATGGCATATTGAGGGAGGCAGGATCAGAAATGAAAGGGTTGGAGGATCAAGAGCCTTAGAAACGTTGCGAGTTGGATGTTTCCTCTTTGCACGGAGTGCTATGTCAGACGAACGTCGTGCACCTTACATAGTCTTTATATTGTCTCTCTATTTCCAACGTTTTTGTTTCCAGATGATGAGGTCCTTTTATTCTAATACATATATAATCACTCGTACAGAACTACCTGTTATGAAGCCAAATAACAAATTCCATAGGTCCTGATTTAGACAAGGGTTTTAGGGCTTTACTGAGTTTACCAATTTTCATACAACATTCAACGTCCTGTATGTGTCCAACAGATAAAAGATCTCACAGCATCAATGGACTTATTGTTGATTCTTGAAATCTTGATACCACCTTCATTTTTTTTTTTTAGATTAGATATCTTAACTTTGAAGAGAGATATTTGAGAAGAGAACATATATAAATGCGATTCATATGTAACTGTAGTTGTCACGAAGTTACGAATGAGATTTTTTTTTTCTTAAAGACTAACTTTTAACAGAAGGGAAATACAGCGAGAGACAAACAACGTGGATTGCTTGGGTATTAGTATTTAAGGTATTTATTTGGGGGTGTGACCCCTGGTAGCAGAGGTCAGATTTATCCTTATTTGAAGTTTATCAGTGGTATAACGACTGCAGCTTAAAGTTGCGAGAGTTGGTGGTGCTTTCAATATTGTTTTAGTTTTCTGTCAAAGAAAAATGTTGAGATGGTTATGTCTGTCCGTCCGCAATTTTTCTGTCCGCCTCCAGATCTTAAAAACTACTGAGGCTAGAGGGCTGCAAGTTAGTATGTTTATCATCCACTTTCCAATCATCAAACATATCAGATTGCACCCTCTACCCTCAGTAGTTTTTATTTTATTTAAGGTTAAAGTTAGCCATGATCGTGCGTTTGGCACCGCTGGGCCTGACAGTTTCATGGGCTGCGACGGAGAGTTTCATGGGCCGTGGCTGAGAGTTTCATACAGAATTATACGCTGTACAGAAAACTCGATTGCGCCGAAGTTTCCTCGGCGCATTTTTTACTTGTTCATTGTTGACAATGTCGCTACAGCTCTGCAAACAGGCATGGATAATTCAAGAATGGCTTGAATACTTCATATTTGGTCATCCACCAGATAAAATTCTTGGGAGGAATAAAATTCCTGAAAGCAAATCTCGATATTGAGCTTGAGCGACATTGGGTCTCCAGCCTGGAATGACATTGTTGAAGTTTTTATGGTTCCCCTGACAAGTTTTGCCTAATGACCGCCACATCTGTTAGAATTAAATATACCTTTGTTTAACCAGACCACCGAGCTGATTAATGCTCTCTAGGGCTGGCCGAAGGATTTAGATTTATTTTACGTGGCTAAGAACCAATTGGTTACCTAGCAATGGGACCTACAGCTTAATGTGGAATCGGAACCACATTATAACGAGAAATGAATTTCTATCAAGGGAAATAAATTTTTCTAATTCTTCATTTGCCGGTCGGAGATTCGAACGCGGGCCCAGCAGTGTTTTCCGAGAATGATACCAACCCATCCAATGAGGAACTTACACATCTGTTAGAAATAGCATGGCAGGTGAGGGCCTCCCTTCAAAGAGTAATAGTAAATTTGAGGGTGTCCGTCATTTCCACACGTGTTAAACATCTCGAGACATTGAACTAGACCTTTTGCATCTAACAAAAAACGTAGGTGGAGGGTGGCTAAGCAATTTAGGTGAAAACGTCTACTTGGGAAATTAGTTTTGGAAATTAAACAAAGGAGTTCAGAGAATGCAGAATATCTTGTGGACGTGTGTTTGTCAAAATTTATAAAAAATATAAAATTACAATTTTCTAAATGCCAAGTTATTTTTGTCTCGCTGTGTTTCCCTTAGGTTAAAAGTTAATGTCTTTAAGAAAAAAAAAACCTCATTCGTAACTTCGTGACAACTACACTTACATATGAATCGCATTTGTTAATGTTCTCTTCTCAAATATATCTCTCTTTAAAATGGGGAATAAGCAAGGAACGAATAAGAAAGATAAATATATGCAAAGGAAGAAACGGAACAGTAAATGGAGCTAGATGTGGATATCTTGTTTCAACTATCCTACTTCCTCCCATCGCTCCAGATTTTCTGATCAATCAATTCTTTCCTGTTTTGGCAACGTAACCAAACCACCTGAGCTCATTCCATCTTTTCCTAATACAGTGTCGTAATACATTTTGAACCATTCCAGTCCTCCTTACTCGACATCACTCAACAGCGTTTCTCAGTATTTCATCTCACTTCTATCTGTTATTCAGTGTCCCAGTATCTCTGGACGTGTCCATTATAAAGAGGTTTGTTTCACTAGAACACCTTCTATTCTATAACCTTTGTAGAGGATTTTGATACCTTCCTATCCTCACTATCCTATCACCTTACATTTATCATCATTCAGTCAACCACTTTTCTTTCGTATATCTAAATGCCTATTCAGTCAACCACTTCATTCTTCCATGACTCATAGCAACATTAATTTGTAAGGCTTCCTTTCACTTTCAACTCTTATCTTGAAGGAATCTCCTTCCTTTGTGAAGTTATTGAAATTTCTCTCTGCCATTACAAAGTGACACCTTATCATATCAGAGTGACTTGCTTGTAATATATCGTAGTCTTTCTGCAGACTCTCATCACCCCATCCATATGCTATGACTGTCTCTCCTACGTCTACATATTTTTTACACCAGCCTCATTATCTTATTAGAGGCTCTTAAGCACTTGCAGATTACTGTTCGAATCACCGATCCTCCACATTGCATTTCATCTATTTCATAACAATCCTGTGATTATAAACAAGTAACCACACACAAATATATATAGTATATATATATATATATATATATATATATATATATATATATATATATACATACACACATACACATATTGTTTACAATAAACACAATATATATATATATATATATATACAGTTTATTGTATATTAAATACTGTTTAGAGATGCTAGCTCTGTATTTTTTTTTTTTTTTTTGATAATAAGTAATTTCCTTCGCTAAGTCAAGTTTAACTGGAGATATATATACAGTATAACTAAATTACATATTATTGCATATATATATAAATATATGGTTTATATATTGTTAGAATAAAGCTGTGTATTTATAAGTACAGTTTATTGTACGTATTTATTTTTTTTTTTTTTTTTTTTTTTTGCCTCTACATAAATGTATTTCCTTCGCTAAATATCATTTTGCCCAATTACCCATTGATTCTGTCGAGATTCTCTGCGATTGTATTTTATCCCACCTCTGAGTTTTCACTGGAGAATAAGGACTTTTGTTCCTAAACTGTCTCTGTCTGTCAGTCGCGGTCGCGTATGTTGTTCTTTTACCTTCGCCTGTGTCCCCTTTTACCGAGATAGAGAAACGGGGTGGCAGGGGGAGTTAGGTATGGAGATCCCACGGGGGGAGGGAGGGGGTGAGACCCAGTAGCAGGTGTATTCGAATCCCTGGTTTATCGATGCTCCATATTGGTGATGAGGTGAGACAGAGGGAACGAACCTTTTGGGAATAGCCCCCCCGCTCCCGTTCTCCCTCGATCTCCATTCTGTTTTCCCCAGTTGTCCCCAGAAGTGATGATCTCCTGGTGGGAATAGATGATTGGGAATGTGAGAAGACTATACAAGGGGATTGACGAATAATTGATGAAAGATTGATGAGGCTTTGTTGCTCTTGTTGTTCGTGAGTTTTTTCCCCCGTCGTATTCCTTCCGTCTTGTTCTTGTCTCATTTCCCCAAGGTTGTGGTGCTTTTGGATGTAGATTTGCCCATGGATTGCTTTTCAGTTTTAGTTGTCATTGTCAAGTCTTAAATAGTCTTCATAATGTACCACGTAATGTATCTCCTATATGTGTTTGTATCTATATATTTCGTTGAACAGGATCCAAAAGCAAGTGATTAAGGATCTCTGCCGCTATTCTTGGAAATTTCCTTCAAAATACTCTCTAGAGATCGTTGAAACTTCTGATTCGGAGGCTCTTTGTTTAATGCATGGATGTTTCCAACACGTTAATTATGTGACTGAAATTTCTCTTTAATTGTTTGCCAATGCAAAGTCTCAAGTAATATCAGAAAGACGTAGTATGGCTTAACGTCTTAACCAGGCGTAAATATTCACCGTTAGTGTAAACAGTGTCATTGCATATATGCTCTTTTACTTTGGAAGTCATTGATACTCTATCCTTATTTTTCCGTGTTTGTTTTGAAAACAAAACCTTCCGGGTTATGAAGAAACAAAGAATAGTTTGTGTATCGTGGTCGAATCGAACCTGCAGTTTGCGACTGCAAGTGAAAAGGAACAAAGATGTAGTGTTTCTACTGTTGAATGCACCAAGATATGTGTAGTCTTATTAAGCTGTATAAGTTGAGGCTGTCACACAAACCTCTAATGTAGTTTAGACCGAAACAGAGTTAACAGGTCACTTAGATGACCCCGTCGAAGCTTTCAGACTATATAGAACCTGGAGACTTGTTGTTCTCAAATTGACAGCCATTATATAGATACGTTAGTTTATGAACTCGAGCTTTAAGCGTTTATAGAAACTATAACTTGTTCAATCATTATTATCTTAGAAGTCATAAAGAGTATTTTTTAACTGCTGTTGTTTCCTCAAAGTGTTTATGTTGTACTCGAGTTTCTTTAAAGCAGATATTGTTGTGCAAAGGCCAGTCATTTCGGTTTTGTCTTAAACTCGTCACAAAATTGAAAAGTGTAGTTTTATAAAATTCTATAAGCGTTATCGGAAATGACCGAGCGTCCTCAAAATTCGGACGAAGGGCCCCCAGATTGTCCTGCATCGTAGAAAGCAATGATATTGGTCTGGGAAAAGCTATTATTTTGTAAAGGCTGTAGGAGCAATTTTATCACTGAAAGTTCATATTACAACCTTGAATAGATATTCATGAAATAAAAGATTCAGGATTTCTGGATGCTTTGCCAGTTATTTCTGTGGCTATTCCCCATGTGAGAGTTGTCCAAATATTGAAAATATTCGTTAAAACAAAAACAATTTTTTTTTCGTTATTCTCCTTCACGAGGTCGAATCCTTCTCTTATTGTCCTTCCTTTTTCTTTCGGTACATTGAAAGCTAAGCGAGGAAGCCTTTGGCAGTGCCCATGAGTTGGCTAACTACCACAACAAAGGAGACTATTCCCTTGGGGAAGTGTGTGCGTTGCTGCAGGTTTTAGAATGACCATCTCTTAATATAGTTTCAGCTCCTTCCCTGGAACTCTCCTGTTCACTTGCTCAATACATATATCCCAAAGTTAGACCTGATATTTTTTGTTGGAATTTATATAGCAGTTTTGTGACATGAGGGGAAACGAACTTTTTTTTTTTATTCGTGGTGACTTTCATTCGGAAACAATTAATTTTCTCATTTGATTAAAATGGACGAAGTAGAAACTACCTCAAAGAAGTAAATATGGGCATCTTTGTAGTCTCCGGAGAATTTCATACTATTGTGTCGTGTCGCTTTATGTACATACATACCCATAAAACATAATTACATATGATATTTTTTTATATATGTTAATGTGATGTATATTATATAGCATATATATATATATATATATATATATATATATATATATGTTTGTGTGTGTGTGTGTATATGTAGCTTTTAATCACAATAACGCATGAATAGTTTATCACTCTTTGAATAGGAGACTTTTTTGATTTGAGTGATGATGGAGAGTCGAAACCGGTCAGGACTTACTGTCTGTTTTTCTTCTTCTTATAAATAACTTCACAAATATGGGGTATTAGCTCATTCGTTTTTATCAATCACTTTCATATATATATATATATATATATATATATATATATATATATATATATATATATATATATATGTATATATATATATGTCTAACTTTTATTGTAAAAATTCTATAATTACTAGATCTAGTAGGCTAAGTAGTTCCTAGTTGTTCAGAACTTCCAGTGTGAATGTGAATTTTAGTAACACTAGTGCGGAATATGCCAATTAAACACACCCCAGAAATACAGAAGAATGTATATATGAGGCTTCATGTAGATTGGTCAATGTTATTGGCAAACGGGCCAAAGTTCTAAAATGTACGAGTGAAACAACATCAATTGTGTAACGTCCTCCAGTGCTATATTTTTACAAAACTATTACATTTTTATTTTAAAATGAACCAAAAAGATAAAATAAAAACTTTCTGTGATCCACAATATTAGTGGTTACTTATGCCTAAACAAAAGCATGGCAAGATTTTAAATTGAGAAGTTTTCGAATGGAAGATTTTAACAGCACGGATATGGATTAAATTCGCTATGTACCTATGTGATGTGAGTTGGTTAAGACTCAAAGAGGTCAAAGCAATGAAGGTGGTAAAGGATTATCAAAGACTTGCATATATGTTTCCATACCTGGTAAGCTTCCTCAAGAACCACTAAGAGTAGACTGTACACGTAATTGCCCATTTTACAGACGTGAAATTGCTCCGTAAAGCCTGACCCTTGTTGTATATACACTTACATCAATAAAGTACGTTTTCAGACACCTATAATCCTGTATAGATTTGTATGTAGTTAAGGTAAGCCAGTTATTTAGGCATACCCCCATACTCAGAAATTTTTTAGAAAGCAAAAAAGAATGATTAGGCCGCCTTTTTCTGTGTGGATCACAGAAAGTTTTATGCATCCCATATGTTGTCCTTCCATGGGAGTGATAGGCCATTTTGTTTGCTATTCGAGACCTTTAAGACCCAGAGAACACAAATCCGGGAAAAACCCCAATGCCATCTCCCAGGGACCCCAAATAGGCTACTGAAAATTGATAATTAATACCACTTTTATTGGTTTTGAGGTTGACTGGGTTCAATAGTAATGTTATTTTTGCATTTTAAGGTCAGTGTAAATGGCTAAGGTCTTAGGCCATGGATAATTTGTGACCAGTATCACTAAAATAGTAGTTTTTATTTTATTTTGTTTTATTTATTTATTTATTTTTTTTTAGATGATATCAAGAACAAGGTTCAGGTTAAACTGACAGCATGGGAAACATTTTCAGATTTCAAAGACTTTTACTAGTTTCAATGAAGATTGCACTTTCATCAAAAAACCTAATGACACCTAAGCTACCTCAACTTGCAGTATACAGTTCAGAGCTTAATTATCAGCATCCTCCTCCGCGTACACCTTGTATCTTTCAGAGGAGTTACTGGGTTGCTTTCCAAAACACTTACACAGCTCTGTACACACTAAGTTATTCTTGACACATGAACACCTTCTTGATCAATACTTTTTACAGTTACATTTATTGAGGCCTACAGCTGATGGGGCAGGTGGCTTTAAGCAAAGAATGGCCATTAGCAAGTCCTCATTCCCTACTCTCAGTACCCCCCAACCACTTCCCTCTGGCTGGGGCAGATTTGGGACAGGTGAGGTGTAAGATTTATTGTGACGAGACATGAAATCGACACGCATAATGTGAGGAATCTCGGTCGCTCTAGTGGGTGGCAACTTTTCTCCTTCCAAGCTTCGAGCTCTGAAGAGATCCTATCTGACCGCTGTTAGTTCAACCCCCCTGTGTTGTATACAGAACATGTAAATCTCTCTAAGGCACTAACAATATCCGGATACTTGTCACCATCGGCCAAGAGCTCCTTTAGATTAAGAGTGCTACCGACCTGGTTGCAGGTCATGATTGGATCGTCATCTGGCAGCTTAAGTTAGGCATCAGTCCATGTCTTTGTCGAGATACCCACAAATTTGCCTCCCCAGTCAGCAGGCATCAGTCCATGTCTTTTTCAGATACCCACAAATTTGCCTCCCCAGTCAGCACCAGTGAAATTGTGGAACCCAACAAGTCCTTGACTCTTTGCTCGGCCTAAAGCAGCAACTCTTCCAAGGGCATCAGTCAACCAGTGTGCTCCCTTACCAACAACGAAACTGGGCTTGACCAGGTACTCCCAGATGGCCTCATGAAGTAATGTCCATCAATAGAAGTACATCTGTGTCCCGGACCACACATGGATGTCACGCGCGGTACACTCTGCAATGGAGTCAAGGACGTGGAGTGTTATCAGTGTGTCCGCCTCCTCATGTTTATGGTATTTCACTGTGTCAGATACGAAGTGAGGCGAAGCTGCTCGAGCCTGGTTGCATTAAACAACAGTAAGCATCATCTCTGATTGAGAAAAGTCGACAAGGCTTTCTTTCGTCTTGTTTGAGCTCAGCAGTTCCTGGAGTGAGATCTTAGCCAACACCATGTCAGCATGGATAATGACGTGATTTGAAGCAGCTACCTCTGATACTGCTCTCTTTGCACGAGTTTTGGATTTCAAGGAATTTTCTAGGTATCGATCAAATATAACACAGGTTTCTTGATATGGGTTTGACATTTGCCTGATTCGTCTGACGAAGGCATCTGTGAAGTCTAGCATCTTCTTCATTCCAGGTGTTTTTATTCATGCTTTGAACTACCTCCGTTGCATCAATGATCATGACCTTGGTACTGCTCTCTAAAATATCTTCTCCAGCATGAGCTCTTATACATGCAGTTGGGTCATCTTCATCATCTACGCATGCATGTTTAGTGCTTTCCAGTGGGTGTATTATGCTGGATTTGCCCGTAGGTATCAGAAGGGATCCAGTACAGCCTCAAGTTTGAGGTAAAGGCATGCAAGTGAAGAAACGAGATGACGTTCGAGACCTCGTTTGTATGCCTTGCCATTAAAGATTTGCCTTAGTGTGGCAGAGGAGTAAACTGTGAGCTCTACTTAGCAGGCGTCAAGGCCACTACCCTCCACTCACGTGCAGAAAACAGAAAGTCACGTACACATTAGTTACATAAAGACATTAGGTGCACAGCGAATCAAAGCAATTCCGCGTCAGTCTGAGTGATATTTGGCTCAGATTATCCATGGCCTAGGACCTTAGCCATGTACACTGACCTTAAAATGCAAAAATAACATTACCATTTGAACTCAGTCACCCTCAAAACGAATAAAGAGTGGTATTACTCAATCATAAACAGCAATTTTCCGAGTCGCCCTATTTGGGGGCCCCTTGGGGGATGGCACTCCCAGAAAAAGGGGTTCTGGGGGTAAGAAAATTGGGACTCACCCGGATGTGTGTTGTTTGGGTCTTAAAGGTTTCGAATCAAGTGCAAACAACAAATGGGTAATCATTTGGAAAAATAAAACCATCTCCATATTTTGGTGCATTTTGGAATAAAAGCCTGGCTTAAAAACATGTTTTTAATTAGTTTATTTGTGATTTTTTAGTGTTTGACTGTTGAATAAGTACTACTTGCATCACCTAGTGACTGAACCGATTGCAGAACCCCAACCTCGCTAGCTTGCACGGTTGTTACGAAAGTGTACGAATCTACGGTCCAGACACTGCATGTTTCACACCTATGAAAACATACTCCCTTGGCTGGGTGTTACTGCATACTACACAACGATAAAACTGCAGTAGTATTTAATTAAAAAAAATTTTTTTGTAATATTGCATTGTCACTGACTTTGAAATTATACACCAAATCTGGGCGAAATTGGTTCTGTAGAAGTGGGTAAAAAATCGGTTGCAAGCTTTGACCCAAACAGACAGACACATAAACAAGCCGACAAACACAGAAGTTAAGTTGAATAAAAGCGTGTAATAAAATTAATTTTTCTCACCACATTGACTGGCAAAAGTGCAGATCGATAATTCCTTGTAATGATTAAACAAAACTTAACATCGAAGAGTCAGCTCTTATAAAATTTTCTCATGGAGACATAATGATTAGATCGTTATTACTGAGGAAAGTATTAAGCAATTGTAAGCAATATTTCATGAATAACTGTGAGACCTTGGTTTGTGTGATTGTGTCCTTGGGTTCGTGAGTGTGTGTGTGAGTGAGTGTGTGTGTGTCTGAGAATGTGTGTGTGTGTGTGAGAATGCATGTGTGTGTGTGTGTGTGTTCTGAGAATGCATTTTTTCTAATATGTGGTGTGTGTGTTTTTTTTTAATATAAACAATATTCTGAATTTGTAAACTTTTTGTTTGTTTAATCATGTGTTTGGTTGTGTGCTTTCTTACCGTGTGAATTCGTTTATTAATTTTATTTTTTTCAACACTTTTATTTTCTAATTTTCTCTTTAAAGTGTGTTGTTTGTACTTTTGCTGTATTACGAAGGATCAGTTTCGTAATCTGTTGTATAACTGTCAATCTTGTTAGGTTTTGAATTGTTTGCGATTTAGCTCATGTATGGTAAGATTGGACTTGTAAGATTATTTTGTTCTTGCTTATTCTAATTCGTCTTTTATTTTTAAATGATTTTTATTCTTTTTTTTGTGTAAAGTTTTCTTATATACAAACAATCTGTTACTTTTTTCATTGTATCTTGAAAATGTGTTGCAACTGCACGAAAATACTTGGTGCTTAGCTTTTAATTTTGTCTTCCTTGTGGCAAATCTGCGAACCTGCAATCTGATACCACGTGAAAGTTTTGTGATTCTTGAATATTATATATATATATATATATATATATATATATATATATATATATATATATATATATATATATATATATATATATATATATAAAATATGTATATATATATATGTGTGTGCTCATATATCTGTGTATATGTATATATACATATATTTTGTATATGATATATATATATATATATATATATATATATATATATATATATATATATATATATATATATATACATACATATATATATTATTAATAACGAAATCGAGGACATGGTTTTTACAACCTCACTCTTTATGGCAATTGAACTCGTAGTAAATGGAGTGGATGCTCTTCCCACGATAGGAAATTTGTTGTTAGGTGAAGAAAATAACATTTTAAAGCGTAACTTTAATGTTCTTTTAAACAATTATAATATTGCTCTTGAAAAGGTTTCGTGATAAAGATTTAGTAAATATAAGAACGATAATGGCATGTACTGTACGCTTAAAAAAAAACAAACAAAGGAGGGATACGATAATTTAGTAATTGTAACAAATTTCGAAATTAACTAAGGATATTTTCCCAGAAAATTACTGTTCAGAATTTTATGGAAGCCACTGTGTGGATTACACGTGGACAAAATGTGAATAGAAGACAGAAATAATTGACTAATTTTGCCATTTTGTGAAATCTAATTCAGATAAGGGTACACAATCGAAACGAGCAAAAGGTTCCTTAATTATTCGACACAATCAAAACGAGAAAAAGAAAGATAAACATTGACCTTCATTTATCAGCTGTTGAATGCACAGTCAGAACGAGAGGAGAAAAGACATATAATGGCTTCTTTCCACATTTGGTGACGACAACTAAACTGAATTGTTATTTAGTGAAAATCACATTAACATTACTACACACACTTAAAACGAGACAACATAAATAATCATAATTTGGCGAAGACCCAGTTAAGGTTACAAATGGTCGAAAGAAGGGCAGAAAAATAGAATTCATTATTTTCTTTCATAATTTGAAGATCCAAGTAAATTAAGGTGACACACAGCCAAAGCGAGAGAAGAGCACCGAAGGGAGTGGGTGGCTTTTGTACGAGGAACAAAGAGTAACAAGTGGCCTGAGTATAGCTATGATAGACAAACGGTGGCTGTGTTGGCGTAGGTGTCTTCAATACATTGCATCGTATCATTTACACTTCTTGCATCATCATCCATGCAAGTCGTCTGATGACAACAATGATGTAATGGTGCAAATTGCACATTGAGAATTGCAAGTAACGGGTTAGCCTGCAATAACTCTTGAAGGATGTGACGGTGATGCAGAGTTCGTTTTTGTCATATTGGGGATCAGGGGATATAAAATTTTTTTTTTTTTTTTTTTGCTTTATTGTTGTGCATTTAAGCCGGAGTTTCTTGCAGTTGGTTGTTTACTGGTTGTCTGCAACGAAGATTTAGGAAGGAAGTGTTTACCAACAAGTCTTTCTTCTTTGTAGTTTTAGATAGATGTTTTTGTTTTACGTATAATTCCGCTTGTTGATTTGATAATTTGATATTTTATCTAAAGTTCATTGCGGACTATGAAAATAATAATGATCTTTAACCAGTGATGTAATATCAACTGAAAAGGTATCGGAAAATATTTTCAGGGAGTTCGATTCATTTAGAATAACAGAGAACTTATTAGTCATAGGGGTTGATTTTATTCTGTGAAGTTTAAGCTGTCAACCCAAGCACTGGGACTTTCAGTCTTCACATAGGGAAGAGTCATTTAAATTTTGAATGCTGGATTTTAAATGATGATAGTAATGATCATGAAAACAGGAAGATCATGGTGACTCCTGTGCTTCGAGACCTTGACCTATAATGCATCAAATACTTTGAGTTATATTTTTATGATGGGAATTGCCTCAATAGACAGATTACTGAAGAATTACCCAGTTCTCGTGAATGTGAAATTTTCACCTAATTCCTCCCGGTACTTTATTGAAAAAATATTATGTAACGCGCTGGTAATTCAGTCGATAATTTAACATATTCATCATCACAACACCAACACAACTTGAAGTAAAGGCGTTGATAAGTAATACATTGCTACATGTTCCATCACTATTAGAAACAAAAATTTGAATGTGAGGGTAATAGGAAATTAATAATAAAGAAAATGTAAGAAGACGAAATCACTAATGAATTTTGGTGAACCATTTTACGCTAAGACTTCAAACCTTTCGTGGCTTTGCTATCAAACTACTATCAGGTGTACTTAATGCAATGACATCTTTTTGGAAGTCAATAAAATATATACCCCGCAATGTAATTCTGTATTGATATCATATTCTGCATAGTTTTGCATATTGTATGAGATAAATCTGGCCAAGATGTTATTTGGTTTGATACGAAAAAATTTGGCTACCAGGCCCTGTGGTTAAGGAACTAGGTAGTTTTCTTAGTTTGCACACTATGAAAGTACAGAATTCAGTCACATTAAACTTATGGCGACGAGTGCTTAAATTGTATACATCTTTGTGTAAGTTAGCGCTAATTAGTACCTCCCTGTCTTAGAATTTCATTTTTACTTGATCTTCCCAGTTAAGTCTGAACAAAAATTTAGTTTATATTCTCTTGATTTTATGAGAGTATTTTTTCAGGATTTTTGAACAGCATCTAGCCAAAGCTTCAGAGTGGTACTTCATAATACAGCATCTGTACCTTTTGGACTTGAAAGTATGATTAAATATCAGTGGTCTCCCACATTATTATGACATCTGTTTCGCTGAACAAAATTCTGTAGGTACATGCATCCTTAATGCTAACGAAATAAGAGTAATTTCCTTTTTTTTTTAACCTTTTTCCTCTTTTTGGAAGAGAAGGTGTTTACTCAGAAATTATCCTTAAGATGTAAAGAAGTTGCAGTCATTCACTTTTTAAGAAGTATTTGAGCATCCTGTTATTGTGGAACTTATCCTCGGGTAAATACTGACAGGTTTAACTAAGAAAGTAAGATATGAAAGAAGGATTAATAAGGGAAGAAAGGTGTGAATTTAGACGTACAGATAGATATGTTTTACTTCACATTAATATTTCCTCCATAATATAAGTGTTAGTGTCCAAACTTATCAAAAACAATTTTTATGTATCTAATTCTCTTAGTTTTTTCTCTCAGTTTCTACATCAGATATACTGTTCTTTGGAACCTTACTAACCAAATTAATGGCCCCTTTTGAACAGTTCCACACGAATGTGTGTCCATGTAGTGTGTATTATTGAAATAGGTAGCCATATAATGTTTTATTTATATTTTACACCTTTTTGGCGATTTTCTCTAGTGGTGGCAAATCACAGTTCAATGGTGGGAGGACTTACTGGATTTAACGTGCATTTGTTTAACTAACTGGTCAGTTCTATTATATGTTACATATGGTATGTTAATGTGCTAATGTCCATTGTGAAGGAACTGTAGAGTTAACAGTCTCCGTACATCCTCCACTTGCGCGCAGAACCCTGGTTCGACTCCCGGGCGAGGATGGGCGAACGGATACGTTGCGATAAAATTTACTCTGCGTTCTTCATGTAAACACTGAATCAGTTATCAGGTAGCTAGTCGACTGTGGTGATAGCAACAGGTATTAAAAAAAGACATGGGGGTAACAGTCTCATCCGAAAGAGGGTTTCTGATAGCTGGAAGGCGCAATTCCTCACACTAACCTCGCCCCCTAAGGGGTGAAAGGTCGCTGGGTGAATAATAACTGACATTTCATCATTGAGAGAGAG
>NC_089792.1:40489138-40529138 GCF_040412425.1 Macrobrachium rosenbergii | reverse complement strand
GGCAGGCGAGAACTCGGCAAACAGCAAAGCATAGCAGCAGAATCTTCGTGAAGAAAAGATTCAAAAGTGGACGAATTTGCGTACGATTGGTGCAGCCGTTCTGGAGGACATGGGCATATGCACTAACTTTTATAATTTTACTTAGCATCCAGTGTATGTTTTCATGGCGATTACAGGTTATACCGATAAATGAAATTTTCTGTGAAACATTCCGCTTATTTGGCTTCACTCGCCCTGTCCCTTCTAATCACTCTACCGGTTTACTTATGATAGTTCATATATTCTTACTCATTCTTTTAGGTTTTCCTTTTAATTTTCCTTAGTTGTATTTCTTCCTGGGTTCAATCTGTATGTGTAATAGTCTTATCGTTTCTTCAGCAAAAGGTTTGAGAAAGTAAAACTTTTTTAAATACTGACGAATAGGAACGGGTTAATTTCATTTTGTTGCTGCATTGCGAGGCATAAACTTTTAGATGTGGATTTTCCTAAGAAGGTCCTTTTAAACTTGAACTTCCGTATTTAGCTCTGCTGCGTCAGTAACAAATTTAATAATTTTAAGTTTTATATGATAATTTTTATACAATAATTTGTAGTGTTTAACCAGATATTTCATGTTTGTGAATGCAACAACGACAGTACATGCCTACGGGTATTGAACTGGACTTGCTTTGGTTCAACGTAATGTCAGTGTCTCTGGGGTAAAGGTACATTAGTAGATAATAATTGCCATGATTATTTTCGGCATTTCTTCTTTGTAGACATCAAATTTGTACGTCTCCTCTGAGCATTAAGATGGATTACGTAATCTAGCTGAATTAGAGTTACTTTTTTCTCGTCTTTTTCAGGAGAATTTGGTATTAGTTTAAATTTCTAAGTAAATTACAAAATTGTGTAAAGAAACTTATCATCATACTTGTATGTTTTTGTCAAGATGCAAAATGAAAATGATAGCGCCAGAATTGGTAGTAACATTTGATATTTGAATAGTGCTTACATCCTACAAGGGAAGTACTTTTGTGGATTAAGTGTTGCGTATCATGTTTTTATGACCACGTAAACTTCAGTTAAAAAACTCATGATACGATCTAGAACTAAAATTCGGTTAAAAACCTCATGATACGATTCTTAACTAAAATTCTCTTAACCAGAAAAAAAAAACAAATTTATGTTTAACTGGTTTGGTGGTGGTGGTGTGTGTGTGTGTGAGAGAGAGAGAGAGAGAGAGAGAGAGAGAGAGAGAGAGAGAGAGAGAGAGCGAGCGAGCGAGTGAGCGGGCGCACGCCTTGGAATTACAAAGAAGGACTGCAAAGTTAACGAGGAAATAGATCGGAAAGTGGGTTTAAGGAACAATTCAAACTTTGGTTAGATGATACGAATTTTCAAACCTTATTCGATGATCTTGGTTTAATTTGATAACTTTTTTTTTTTTTTTTTTTTACAATTTTTGAGAAGTGTCCTCCGGTGGTCTTGTATAATTACTTTTTGTAAGCTGAAGTTGTTGCATGGTAGGTCACTGGAATACATTTAGCGTCGTGTGAGGGATACTGTGGCTTCTTTCTCTGTAGTTGATAAAATAAAGGAAAATTTCATCCATTTTTTCTCCTGTTCTTTGTTGTAGGAAATTTATACAGTTTTATTGCGTTATGTGTGTGTGTGTGTGTGTGTGAATGCGTGGGTATAAATGTGTGTGTGTGTGTGTGTGTGTGAATGCGTGGGTATAAATGTGTGTGTGTGTGTGTGTGTGTGTGTAGAGAGAGAGAGAGAGAGAGAGAGAGAGAGAGAGAGAGACATGCAGATGGTGCTATCGTAGGCTCAGATATTAAGAAGAAAGGAGAAAAATAACCCCGTTTTCTCTTTATTTACTCTTTAATTGGTGTTTTCCCTTCGACTTCTTTTTGGTCAATAAGAGGCAAGTGTAAGTTTCTTCCGGATTTAACTTAATACTCTCAGCTCACCCAAGGTCCTGAGTTCACTGAACTCATGCATTTCCTCAGTTTACAAACATTGTATATTTTTCCTTCAGTTTCATCCGCTCTCCACTTTTATCTCCTTTCATTCTCATCCTTCTTCTATTCTCATCCTTCGTTTATTCTCATCCTTCCTTCATTCTCCTCTGAACCATTCCATCAGCTGATCACGATAATTCCTTGATGAAGACGATAGCGTCGGCCATTGGTGGTTGGATGCTAATGGTGGTTTGGGCGGGCAGTTTTGACTGCTCATGTGGCGGCAGATCAAAAGGTCACCACCTTCAGCTCCGCCCCTCCTTTATGCCCCATGTGGATAAATTACTCCAAAGTGAATGGATGTCGTTGTGTCATTGACCTCGCGTCTTGCGTGCCTAGTTCCACCCGCCCTCCCCCAATTTCCCAGAAGTGTACAGCGGATATCGCTCGTTGGTGTTGTACTATCGACTGTGTCAGTGTGCATGAGGCAGGAACAAAATAATGATGCTATTAACGATATTTATTTCTGCTTGAGTCGGATACCGATAAAGAACATAGTAATGACGACGTACTTCATTTCAGCTCAGGGACAAATACAAATAAAATGCATGCGCAGTAGAGGCGTTGCAAATAAAGTAACCAGGTAAGGAAGAAATTGCAACAGGTACACAGATAACAATAATAACTTTTTTATAGTGAAGTATAGACACTCGATCATAATCAGTGGTAATAATAAACATAGTTAACATTTTTGGAAAACAGTTATAATTAGAGATAATATAGGAACTGTCGCGCTAATGAAAATAGCCAATGGAAGGGAGAATCAGTATAAAAAAGCAACGGGATTAAACAGCAAAATAATAGGTCAAAACCAGTATCGAAGGCACTCTAGTAGTAAATTCATGGGTGAATTAGAGTACAGGACAGGTAAAGTAAAAAAAAAAAGTAACTCAACCTTGATGGTAAACTGGGTGCATCCCTCAAAACACCGAATGTGTCCACTGGAATGTTGTTCGAAGATAATTGGTCCGGGAGAAAGGCATCGGTCAAGTTGTGGATCGAGTTACTCTGTGATACGGTTTCGTTTTACCGGTTGAGTTGGTCAGATTCTTTTTTCTGTTTTACTCTGGGTCCTGTTTTAAACTCAACATACTGAAGAATATATAATACATGTTAATGCTTTAATGATTAAATACTTGATTAAAAGCTTTAGTTATATTTTCCTTGAATATTCCTAAACAGACGTTTAAAATAAGTGGCTGATATCGGTGACATAAAGTCTGCAAACGTAATGCTAAGTGTATTTGTTTACATAAGACTATAACACGAACCCTGCGGAGTATTGTAAAGATCAGGATTTAGACGAAGAGAAGCATATTTCTATTGCTAAGTCGGATTTTCTTAGTATTCCAAAAGACGAAGAGTCTCACAGAGAGTATGTGAGGAAAATATTACTTGTTTTTCAGGGCGGAAAGGATAGTTGGAGCAATTCATTTAGTAGTGTTTATGGTCGTTATAAAGAATGGCAGTTTTTCACATGCACCGGGGGATAACTTACTACTTTTAATTGTTTCTGCTCCCGATGCAAATGCAGAGAGAGGATACTACTGTTGCTTTAAGATGTTTTTTTAGGAGAGTGTCCAAACAATTACTTTGCAGTATTGGGAGTTATTTAAGACTCTTTCTCCTTGTTAGCCATATAGTAACAGCAGACAATAAAGGTCACGTGACTGCACGTCTCTATACTATTGGAATGAAAAGGGGGCGGGGGCAGGGTGGCGAGTGACACATCAAGCCGTAAGAACGAAAATGCCTTAGATAATGATGGCCATATCAGCTTACTGGCGAAGAATGCGTTGATGAGATTCCCAGACGCGCTTTTCTTCCTTCTTTCTTTCTCCTTGCACACACACACACACACACACACACACATATACATACATACCAAGAGACACACCGCTCTACGGATGATCGAGGGCCCTCTGTGGTAAGCAGAGAGAGAGAGAGAGAGAGAGAGAGAGAGAGAGAGAGGGGGTGTATGTTTATACTTTTTCATTTACATTGTGCGCATGCGCTCTCCTTGTTTGTATTGAATTTGTGACTCCATCTTTGGTGACTCGCTTGTGTTTTCTCCTTATACTTCTTAGATCGACCATATGGAAACACTCACACGTCAGTGTCAGCGCGCACAAGCGCTCCGTGTATATATGCCTCTGTGTGAGTGTGTACGGGCATAATGCCTGGGGATTAGAAGAATCGCCCAGGAATGCGAGGGAGATAATACTTTAGTTTATGAAATTCGTGTTGTTGGGATTGTTAGCGCCATGATATCGGTTGTGTGCTGGGCCGCTCGGCCGGATATGCCATTTTAACAACCGGGCGCTTTTTAAGTTATGATCCTGCCCGACTTACTAGTGCGAGGAGACCGGCTTTTGAAAGGCCCACCACAAGGCTCTTCTTTTTCATGTGTCCCCTGTGGATTTTCAAAGATGCTGTTGTCGTAACACACACACACACACACACAAAAAGGATCACACTTCTTTGATGCGTATTGCACTCTCATTCTTTTGTTTGCAAAAAATTCCCATCGTGGGGTGTCGTTTATAATCAGGAAAGTCTCAGCCTTTCGAATATATTTTTTAATGACTGAGGTCGTATTGCTGAGTTAAAAAATTATTTTTACTCACAAATACCACTGATATTTAACTTATTTTTTTTTCATCTATGAGTATGCATTATACTCATTATACTCAAACACATATATCAATACACTTTCTCGTTACAAATCCAGCCCTGGGAAAACAATCTATTCGACAACGTAATAAGAGTTGTTGGAAGACCTCTGTCAAGAGTATCAGTGAAAATAAATGACTACGTTCCTTGGACCGTCTGTGACGACAGAGTCAGAGAGGACCGTGCTGTTGGTGAAGCCAGATGGACGTGCCGGTAAGGAATGCGTAACCATTGCGCATGCCAGAGTATAGAGTATATTGGTTTTCCGCAATAACTCAACAATGGTCATAAAACACAAGGAAGTCTTTTACTAATTCATAAAACACAAGGATGTGTTAAACCCTTTACTCGAAACACAAGGATGATGAACTGGGACCTTTACTAATTGTGTTATGAACTGGGACCTTTACTAATGGCCATGAAACACAAGATGTGTTATGAACTGGGACCTTTACTAATGGCCATAAAACACAAGGTTGTGTTATGAACTGGGACCTTTATTAATGGTCATAAAACACAAGGATGTGTTATGAACTGGGACCTTTACTAATGGCCATGAAACACAAGATGTGTTATGAACTGGGACCTTTACTAATGACCATAAAACACAAGGTTGTGTTATGAACTGGGACCTTTATTAATGGTCATAAAACACAAGGATGTGTTATGAACTGGGACCTTTACTAATGGCCATAAAACACAAGGATGTGTTATGAACTGGGACCTTTACTAATGGTCATAAAACACAAGGATGTGTTAAAAACTAATGGCCATGAAACACAAGATGTGTTATGAACTGGGACCTTTACTAATGTAAAACACAAGGATTTTATGATATATCAGTGTGTTATGACTGGGACCTTTACTAAAGCCATGAAACACAAGATGTGTTATGAACTGGGACCTCTCACAAGGTTGTTATGAACTGGGACCTTTATTAATGGTCATAAAACACAAGGATCACCTTTACTAATGGCCATGAAACACAAGATGTGTTATGAACTGGGACCTTTACTAATGGCCATAAAACACAAGGTTGTGTTATGAACTGGGACCTTTATTAATGGTCATAAAACACAAGGATGAAACTGGGACCTTTACTAATGGCCATGAGTCACAAGGATGTGTTATGAACTGGGACCTTTACTAATGGTCATAAAACACAAGGATGTGTTATGAACTGGGACCTATACTAATGGTCATAAAACACAAGGATGTGTTAAACCGGGCCATAAAGCACAAGGATGTGTTATGAACTGGGACCTTTACTAATGGTCACAAAACACAAGGATTGTTATGAACTGGGATTTTAATGGTCATAAAACACAAGATGTGGCTATCCTTCAGGGACCTTTACTAATGTAAAATGAAAACCTATACGAAAAACACAAGAAACGAAATGAGTAATTACCTTTACACAAAACACAAGGATGTGTTTTTTAAATCATATTATTTATCAAGGTTTCAACAATGCATCTTTCATTTACAAATAAACCATGGATAGATAGCAATGTATTTGAGGCGTCACTGATCATTCTTGTGGAGAAGGCTGAAACATGTAATAAAACTACAACATTTTCATTAAAAATAACGCATTGAGTGTGATGGCATCATTAAAAATCTAAGCAGAATGTACTTTATGATATATCAATTTGCTAAAGAGACACGCGTCTCACGTTAAAAACCGGTCACCCACCCAGGTACTCGAGATGAATATGATTGAAACCATGAATGGCGTGGCTGTTAAACGGGAATTAGCTGATGACAATTCTAATCGGATATTTTACTTAAATGTCATTAGACGAAACATTTTTATGTTTTAGCCAAAGTTTTTGAATTCAAATTTTAACTGCACCAAATTTTAGAAATCAAAAGCGTTCGTCGGAAGACTTTTTCCCAAAGTTTTTGTTAGATTTTGATACCAGAAATGCCTAAGACTTTTGGGGAAAGGACGTAACGATATTAGACACCTTATATTATATTGTCAAGTTGATAAAAGGACAACTTACTACCTGCAAGTGTTTTTATTTATCGCTGCAACTCACTAGCCAAATCTTAGTAGGGATGACCATTGGTAGCGATACTTGTTTGCTCTCTACGCAAAATCTGTGTGTATATTGCCAAAATAATTATGGTATTTAGTAACTCTATGAAGGGCATTTTTGTTGATTTTACATAATATCTTTAAATGGTAAACTGTAATGTTGAAAAATTAGCATATGGAATGGATGATTGGCAATTACAAAAACTAATGATCTTTAGATAAATTATTTTTAAATGTTTCAGTTATTCCATTTCTGTGCTTTGCCCTAGCTCTCTCTCTCTCTCTCTCTCTCTCTCTCTCTCTCTCTCTCTCTCTCTCTCATGTTCATTTTGCAGGTATAGGCTACATGAGTTTAAGGGACTTACAGTAATACTCATTGAGCATGAAACAGTGATGATAATAATAAAATGGCAGTTTTGTATAATAGTAATAATAATAATATTAACATGGGACGTGATAATGGTGATTGTTGATTTTGGATTTTGAATACAGAAACATGTATAAATGTTATTATCATTATTACTTAAAACAATGATTACTTATATTATTTCTGGTTTAGTATTAATAGTTACTAGTCAACTTTGATTTGACCCGGATTATAGAAATAAAGCCAGCCAAAGTACTCGTATCAGCCATGACCTCAAAACAGACAATACTACTCCCATGAAGAAGAGATCGAAGATGACGAAAGATCTGAGTGCCTCACTGAGGGTGATGAGGGAAAACTGTGATCTTATGAATTACGGACGTTTACTTGCACACACCTTGTGCAAATTTGAACTTGTAACATTTTAAGTAATTAAGAATTATGACTGCACCAACAGAATTCAATTCAGATTGTTTAAATTATCTGATGCAGCCATAATTTTCAGTGATTCATACATGAAAGGGTCACCTCCCCCAAATTTTTGGGATGTTAAAATGATTCCAATTAAAAGCACATTTAAACCGCCAGTTAAAGGAATTGCAATATGGAAAGGTGTTGGATGCTAAAGAAATTAATGCACTGGGGTGACTCAATCTTTCAGGGATTATGAAGTTTATTTCATAATTCAGTTTATGTATCAGGTGCAGCCAGGGGCTCCATGCCCTATTTCTGCATGCCATCAGAGTGCAAGTGTTCACGAGTGGCTCACGACCGAGGAAAACCGTTTTCGATTCCGAGACGAGGATGGAAAGTTGATACTTTTCCATGACAAACCTGCTCACTTATTTTTATGTATGTATGTGTGTGTGTTCATCGACTGCTGTTGTTTGCAACTGGGATTAGTAAGTAGATAAAAATACATGTGTCCTTTCATATCCTGATGAAGAAAGGTAATTCGATAAGGTAATTCTACTCCCACCGGTGGTGGTGAAACCGTTCATCAGAGATTCTCTCTCTCTCTCTCTCTCTCTCTCTCTCTCTCTCTCTCTCTCTCTCTCTTGTTTAAGTATCAGATTTTTTTCCTCAAGAGTAAATATTTCCGACGTTGAAGCTTCCACGTTTAATCTCGACTTCATAATCTTCAATTTCGTTCTCATTTTCCTTTGAAGATTCGAGATTAGGATTATTTTTTCAGCTTCCTTCTTTTATGTGTGGACATAATTTTATTCCTCAATCATTGTTTGGAGGTAGAAGCACCAGTCCTTCAGAGAATAGGTGCCTTTCCGATGCCCCCTCCCCGATCCCTTACCCTCAAGACAACCCTCGCGTTAATATCCATCTTTGGTTCATTTTTAGTCTTGTCCTTTCTATATTATCAATTTTTTTATTTTATTTTTTTGTTTGTCCTCTCAGCATTCTTTCTTATGTTGCTGTAAGCATCGTCCTATCTATCCCCGGACCCATCCTCACATCTTCCTCCATCCAAGGCCTTCCTTCTCCCCCAACCTCTTCCATCCAAGCCTCCCTTACCCACCCATACCCTTCTCCCCCCCCCCTCCACCATCCTTTCATCTGACCATGATAATCTTGCCTTGTTCATCTCTTCTCCACTTTTCGTCGGTGGGACATTTTTCCTTTTCGGTCACCTTTCATCTTCTCCATTACGCCTCCTCTCATTCCGTCATCTGCAAGCTAATTATTCCTTTTGTCACGGGGATCGCCTTTCTCTCTCTCTCTCTCTCTCTCTCTCTCTCTCTCTCTCTCTCTCTCTCTCACACACACCCTTCCCTTGTGCTGTTTGATCATTGTTGTACTAATTTCATTTATTTTTAGTACCGTTATTTTTAGCCGCTTTTTGACCACTTCCTTGTTATCGTTTCAAGCTAATGGTAATTCATAGGTGTAATAGTTTAAAACCAACCTCTCTCTCTCTCTCTCTCTCTCTCTCTCTCTCTCTCTCTCTCTCTCTCTCTCTCTCTCTCTCTCTCTCTCTCTCAGCGTTCTTTTACCATCTGTCTTATGAATAGTAAATTACTGGCCCTGTATCATTAAAGAAAAGGGTTAATCTTAATTCATTCGTGGAATGCTATATTTATTGTCGAAGGATATACTATTATGCCTCTTTGAAGGTATTGTTTTAAAATTGTTCACTGTCAAGTCATTTTTTAGTTTTCCTCAAATGGACGTGTTATTATCTTGTTGGGTAGTATTTATCCTTTACTACTAACAATAGCGTTCGAGTGCTGCTTCTATGCTACGCCGTATAGTTTTTGTATGGATTATCCGTCATTGCTTTATTATATATTTGTTGATTTATCTCATGACTGATTGATTAAAGACTCTTCGACTTACGTTTTCGAAAATATGTAACTTTGACGAATTGACTTTCCATTAACTTGAAAACTGCAATTTTTGTCGGGTTTTAAACGCTGGTAAATGCTAATTGTGGAGCAGGAAATTTACTAACCAATAAAGGGGAAAAGATCGTAAAGGTTATTATTGAATTTTTCTGTAATTTTATCGATATATTATTTACCCGATCTTAAAATAGTCGGTTTGTAATAGGGTTCGTTATTCCATGTTCGTGATTAAATAGATGAAATAGTTCTTCTCTCTACCTGTCTATCTGCCCTTTAAGGTTAGGTTTTGGAGTTAGAAATTTCATTGAATTCTCGTTTAGGGTTGAGAAATTTCAATAAATTCATTATTTTTGTGTTAGAAATTTCATTAAATATATATTTTGTTGTTAGAAATTTCTTAAAAACTCTCGTTTTGGCGTTAGAATTTTAATTAAATTCATGTTTTTAGTTTTCTGTAAAAGAAAACTATTGTGCCGGCTTTGTCTGTCCGTCCGCACTTTTTCCGTCCGCCCTCAGATCTTAAAAACTACTGAGGCTGGAGGGCTGCAAATTGGAATGTTGAACATCCACCCTCCAATCATCAAACATCAAATTGCAGCCCTCTAGCCTCAGTTGTTTTTATTTTATTCAAGGTTAAAGTTAACCATAATCGTGCTTCTGGCAACGATATAAGATAGGACACCACCGGGCCGTGGTTAAAGTTTCATGGGCTGCGGCTCCTGCAGCATTATACCGAGACCACCGAATGATAGATCTCTTTTCGGTGGCCTTGATTATACACTGTAGCGACTGTAGAGAAAACTCGATTCTTCGGCGCATTTTTTACTTATGTTAAGAAATTTTTTGAAATAAATGTTTTGGCGTTAGAAATTTAATTAAATTTTATGTTTTGGTGCTAGAAATTTAATTCAGTTCAGGTTTTGGTGCGAGAAATTTCGTTTGGTTAGGAAATGCAGTAGTTGCCATTCTCATCCATTTCTAAATTTTGTCTTTTTATATTGTCAGATCTCATCCTCTGTGAGGGTTGGGCTTTAAAGAACGTTAATTTTGTGTGTTGGGAGGTTGCTTCAGCTTTTATAGGTGATATTTTTTAAAAATTGTTGTGGTTGATCAGATGAGTGATTAATGCAGTTGGAAGTTTTTAATCGGTTGCTTTGTTATTTGTTTGGTTTTGTATGTATGTTTGGTTGTTTATATAATTTGTTTTTATATCCATCTTTTAGTTTTTTGGTGTTTATATTCAAGAGATAAACAATTTATCATAATTGAATGCTTTTTTCTATAATGGTTGGTTGTTAGCCAAAGGTGAATCAACCAATAAAATAATTTTTAGGGATTTTTGTAGAACCATTCGCTCAAGGAGGCTTTTGTCGATCAAAATTCTTAGGCAAATGGGGGGTAGTAACAAAAATGAATGTGTGTAAGATAGAAAATATACATTTAATTTATACAAAATGAAAATTTGTTATTTCTGTTGTTATACATTAGTCAGTTATACGTATGTGGTATATAGCCTTCAACACTGAAGTTATGAAGTTTATATGTGTCCCTTTTCGTCACCCAGAAGTCCTGTAGTTTCTGAAGTTTGTGGTAGCTGAACACCTTTAGATGCCGTATAAAACATTTATGCATCTGTAGACAGGTGTGCGGTATCTAAACACCTGTAGATGCCATATAAAACATTTATGCATCTGTAGTCACAAACCTGTGTGATATACAGTTGGGTTGCACTGCCCACTTTGAAATACCAATACTTTCGCTTCCAAGCATTTGTTGCAACCAGCCTATTGGTATTCAAGCACCTGCTGCATGCAACTGGTGACACTGCAGCATTAGCAGCTGATGGACCATGTCACATTTCAAAATACGTAATAGCTAGATTGTGTGGCATTTAAAAACCTTACAGTACCATAAGTCCCTGCATATCTTCCTACTGCCTTTAACTACTGACCTACTGAAACTGGGAAAACTATGACATACAAATACCTTTCTTTGTGACATTTAAGTATCTGTGATTAAAAGTTTGTATCATTCGAGAGCCTGAATAGATGACCAAGCTGGGTGGCTTCTGAGGCCATATACCTACCAAACAGTAGAGAATCTGAGAACTTTTAGCTTCTGATTCATATGCCCAGCAAAATTTATGTAGCTTTCTAGTTTTATGGCATCCAATCCGCTACTGAAGAATGCAGCACACTGGCGTCTGTTGAACCATTCGTCATTCAAACATATGTTGCTGCCGATGTTTGTAATATTCACACATCCTTTGTTACCAAATTGTATAGCAGTCAATCATCTACAACTATAAGCTTTGGGGCATCCAAACTCATACGGCTTATAAACCATTGGCCATCAAAGCACCCATAATTCCCTGTACATCTTGAGAGCCTGTAGCTACAACACTGTCTAGTATCCAGGAATCTGTAGCTTCATTCAAGCATCCATAGCTCCAAAACGGTTTGATACACAAACACCCATACCAACCAAAGATTTTGACAGATGAGATGCATTGACTTGTGACCACCAGAAAATGCGGATTGAACCTCATTGCTGTTGAATTGTAGGTATATTTTGAATCTCCATCCTGGTATTTCCCCATTCCCATCACATCAAATGACTTTCATTTATTTTTACACGAGTCCACCATTAATCAGGCAGACACTGAGCTCGCTTTTTTAATTTTTCTTGTTAGTAGTTTTTATTTATATAATGATGAAAATGATAAAGATGGCAGTGAATTTTACCGTAGCTCAATAAGCTTACTGTGTATGCAGCGTAAGATATTTCATGATTCTGGACATCCATTGCTTTCATGTCTTTCCTTGCCACACAGCGCACCACTCACCAGCTAGACACGCAGTTAACTCTAATAATCCTATTTTGAGGTTCAGTACCACAATTCTTTTGAAGTTTTATCCCTGTTGTGAACATTTTGCGGAACGATCTTTCCTAATCTTGGAGCTGAATCGTTCGAACTTCAGATGTTCAAACTTGGAGGAAATACGTTTTTGTTGATGAGGCAGACTTGAGTCTCACTTGTATGTGCTTGTATTTGAGTTATTTTTTGTTATTTATTTTACTTGACTTTCTGTGTTATTTCCCTTACGTAGTTACTTGTTTACTTCTCGGTTTCCTTTTCTGTAGATGCTTTTGCATCTAGTTGGAGAATTGCATATCATAATAATAATGATAATAATAATAATAATAATAATAATTTTATTATAATGATAATAATATTAATAATAATTTTAATAATAATAATAATAATAAATAATAATTAATAATAATAATATTTTTTCACTAAAATACTTTCCAGTTAATGATAAAGTAAATAGTGCATGAAAATTTTTTTCACTTAAATACTTCAGTTAATGATACATATCTTCGCCATAGGCCACTTTTTGAAAATTACTGGGTGTCCACTCAAAATTCCAAAATGGCTGCCGTTTTTCAAGATGGCCGCTAGTCAAGGTTTTAACATGGGACTCATGTGCCTCTGGTCATGTTTTTATGCATTTGTTTTGGTTATACACATTTTAGGCAGAGTCACCAAGCAAAAGTAAAATGTATTTCTGTTAAAGATTTCATATAGCATATATAAAGAAAGATGGCATCCAATATGGCAGCCAAAAACCTTAAATAATCACGTCTCAGGATTCAGTAGGCATGGAAAAATGTCTTCCTGTTCAATATAATAGTTTGCAAGTCTATATATAATTTAGGTGGTGGTTTTATCTTTGGTTTTAGTTTAAAAAAGTGAATGTCACCATGCAACCAAGGCACATTGGTGACTTCACTGCTGTGTAACTCAGCATGGGGTTCAGTGTCAGCTAATCTTGCTTTACTTACGCTGTACCTAGCTTTGCTTTAGTGTAGTTTAGTAGTTTAGTGTCCCAAATGCTGTCTAATAGCCCCATATCAATTAGCTGGTAGAAAGTATATATATATAGTTGGTAGATCTAGTTAGACAGCCATACCTGAATTGACAGGAGATGCCAGTGAGGGAGAGCCGAGCCAAGGGTAAGTGGGGCTCTACATGGCTTGTTCATGTACTTACCTGGATGGTGTACAGATCACACGGGACTTAAATGGCACTGGATGAATGATCAGGGCTAGGTGTAGGGTGACCGAACCTAGTTGTATCCCATACATCAATGTGCATATCAGATTAAGGTGGTAAAAGGATAGCCCCTCGGCCTTAGTCAAGAGCTCATAATGGCAAGTGTAAATTCAATCACAGGCAAAAGGAAGACCGACTGGAGCAAATGTTGTCTTTGCCAGGAAGACAAGAAAAATGAAGGTCTAACTTCACCCTTGGCCTCTGTACATCATAATCCTGAACATGATGGGTACATAATGATTTCAACCAATGTGCCATTGTTCCAGGAGATTGGTGAAATGCCGCTTAACTTTGACCCAGCAAGGCTGGATGAAGGCAGTGGCTTAGAGGCAACACTGCGACAAAACATGGCAAAATACCACGAGCTGTAGGGTCATGTTTAATAATGCAAAACTTGATCGTGCAAGCAAGCAAAGATCTACAGTTGAAGGTAGTGAACCACAGGAAAAGCATGCTAAACAGCGTCGAATGAGTCATGACAATGAAGCATGCATTTTTTTGTGAAAATGTGGCACCTGTATCAGATCTTCAACAAGTAATGACCATGACTCTCAACAGGAGACTACATAAGTGTGCTTGCACACTTAATGATGGTAAATTATTGGCAAAACTAGGTACAGGTGATTCAATTGCATAAGAGCTGAAATACCATCTTGTATGTCTCTCTGGCCTTTACAATAGGGAGAGGTCCTATCTTAGAAATCTTGAGAAAGAACAATGTCACAGTGAAGAACCAGATGTATACCCACTGGTTCTATCAGAGCTGGTTACTTATATCATTGAAACCAGCTTGAGTTTGGATGGTCCTGCCATATTTCCTCTTGCAGACATATCCCAATTATACCAGCAGTGCCTAGAACAATTGGGCAATGCCTCACCCACTGTAAATACAACAAGATTAAAGGACAAATTATTAGCAGAAATCCCTGAATTAGAAGCACACAAGAAAGGAAGAAGTGTGCTACTTGCCTTGTAGAAAGATGTAGCTTTAGCCCTATCTCAGGCATCTGACTACTCAGATACACTTGTGATTGCTAAAGCAGCAAAGATACTGAGGAAGCATATTCTGGATCATCAGTCCAGGTTTGATGGCACCTTTGGTGAAGGATGCATCAATGATGCCATACCTCAAAGTCTGCTCCAGTTCACTAGTATGGTTGAACATGGAGCAGACATAAAGTCACAGCTAAGGTTTGGCACATCAAAGTCAGACCTGGCTATTGCTCAGCTCCTGCAGTACAGCTGCTTCTCAAAACAGAAGGAAGGAGCGAGTGTACATCGACACTCAAAGGATAGGGAAACTCCTTTTCCAGTGTTCCTGGACATGGCTATCTATGCCAAAACCAGGAAGAGAAACCTGGTAGAGATGCGGCATGATCATGGCATGAGCATTTCCTATGACAGGGTGCTGGAGATATCAGCCCGACTGGGAGATGCCACTGTCACCAAGTATGAGGAAGAGGATGTAGTCTGTCCACCTGTCTTGAGAAGGGGGTTGTTTACCACTGCGGTCATGCACAACATCGATCAGAACCCTTCAGCAACCACAGCTACTACCTCTTTTCATGGGACCAGCATTTCATTTCCAGCACCCAGCCAAAGACAATTCTACAGTTTGGGCCAGAGAGGGTAAAATCTGTACCTGAGCTACCTGACTCCTTCACAAATATCCCCCTTGCTTCCTTCAAGTCCAAAAATGCTACAGGTTTGGACCTAAATGCACAGCTCTGTGTAGCTGCAAATGTGAGGTGTAATCATAATGTGATGTTTAAAAATAATGTTGCAAATGATGCTTCAGATACACCTGAATGACAATTTTGTCACACTAAAGGGTGACATCATGCATCTTTAAAATTCTTAGCCTCGTAAATTTCAGGCATAAAAAAAACATTTCAGTCAGTTAGTCGAACATAGTAAGATAAAATGTTTCATGGCAGCCATTTTGTACACCATCTTTATTACAATGGTAAATGTAACAGTAGGGCCTTTAAAATAGATGTAATATTGATAATATCTTCAATTAACTCTACCCAGGAACAGATTCTCTGGCCTCAAAATGATTGGTGAATTTATTTCATATCTTTACTTAAAGTTGTCAGAAATCAAGAAAAAAATCTTTCATTTTTGTATGCTGGACTTTCTCAAGAAGGGTTAAAATAGATAGAAATCTAATTTTTTCTACTTCTCTGCCAGGGTATGGGAATAATGATGGATGTATTTATTTCAACAATGTTGTAAGACAATCAAAATATGTCTTTCAGCTTAGTCTTTTGCATATAGACTCCTTTTTGTATTAGTTTGCTGTGTAAGTCCATTGCCCTTTGGCTCTTTCTTTAAGAAAGTAGGCTCGTTATGAATAATGATGATGATAATAATTTTGGATTCGGATCTCAGTACATCCCTGTCGCCAGACTTCCCTAGGAATGTGTATTCTTTCTGGAAAGGGCTTTCTTTATCGGAACTGGAATCCTGTAACTTAATCGTGTCTATCGTCTCTAAAGCACTATTTCTATCTGTTCCTATGTCATCTGTCCCGTACAGTTGCCAAGTTTTTCTTGATGAAATTAAATATCATTTTTTCTCTATTCCACATTTACTTCATATTTTTTCAAAGCTGTTGCTTAAACTATGGATTACCCTTGTTCATCCTTCGTTCGCATCTGTGACTGTTTCACTGAGCTGAACCCGTTTCGTTAAAAACATTTCATTTTCTTCTTTATTAGTTACTTTTGTCGCCACCTCTATGTGGTCTGTTGACTTCTCGTCGCTGTTTCACTGAGCTGACAGAGTCCACCTTCTCCAAGGCAGTATTATAATAACACCCAGACAACTATTTGTCGCATTTGTACTTTGCGTAGGTCGGGAACCCTAGGATATTACATGATTTGGTCACTTCCCTCTATCAGCTAGCTTTGGGAATCTATCCCTGTTGGCATTAACATTAATCGATATGCCTTCGTTTTGGTTTTCTGTAAAAGGAAACTGTTGAGATTGCTTTGTCTGTCCGTCCGCATTTTTTCTGTCTGCCCTCAGATATTAAAAACTGCTAAGGCTAGAGGGCTGCATATTGGTATGTTGATCATCCACCTTCCAATCATCAAACATACCAGTTTGCAGCCCTCTAGCCTCAGTAGTTTTTATTTTATTTAAGGTTAAAGTTAGCCATGATCCTGCATCTGGCACCGCTATAGGTTCCAACAAGACAGGCCACCACCGGGCCGTGGCTGAAAGTTTCATGGGCCGTGGCTGAGAGTTTGATGGGTCGTGGCTGAGAGTTTCATACAGCATTATATGCTGTACAGAAAACTCGATTGCGCCGAAGAAATTTCGGCGCATTTTTTACTTGTTTCTTTTTTGTGGTGGCTTCGTGTCTTCTGTGGCTATGACGTTGCCCATTCTTGTAGCCATTGCGTAAGAGTAGTATTTGTTCCAGCTCTGCCATATGCTAATTGTTTACCTTCGTGATTAATTTTAATCTTCGAATGTTAAGCCCAATAATTTTAGTCTTCAAATGTTAAGCCCAATGATCTTTTTTTACCATTCTCCTTTCTGATTCAGAATGCAGGTATCTATCCTTTATGTCCTTGTGTAGCACCTTTTCAAGATGAATTATTACAGCTGCCACAGCTAAAATCCTTCAAGTAATAGAGGCATAATTTTTTAATTTTTATTTTGCCAAAAAACAGCACACCGATGTCTATCTGATGTACTCCTAACTGATCGTTGGTTCTTGTTTTCATGGCTTTGACGAAGTTAAGCAAATAGTCCTGTTGATTATTTATTTATTTTTATTTTTTTGTAAACCTTCCATAAGTCCTAGTTGGTTGTTTTTTTTTCTAGGGTTTTAAATATACCATTTTATAAATTAAGAGGATTTGAGCCGAATCTCTGGCCAGGGATGCTGTTATTGTCAAGATTCCTGTAGTTCGCTTTGTCAGTCTGAAATTCTTTTAAACTCCCCGTTGACGGCATAGTATGCATTGATTTCTTTGAATTTGACATGGTAGTCGGTGGAGGAGGGTCTGTTGCCGGGCTAGATAAGGGTGTCACTGGAAATTTAGGATTCAGGATGTTTATGCGCTGGCGTCCTGAAGCGATATCTCAGCTTCGTGTACAATCTGTCCTTATTCTTCTTGATGAATGACTTATTTTTATTCAGTTTACAATTCCATCCGGAGATGACATCCTTATACCTTGTTGTGTTCAATATTTCTGGCCTTGCTGTCGCGAAATCTTCGTCTGTATATCACAGCATATTTGTTTGTCAAACTGAATGACGTTTGAACTGATTTTCCACAGGACATAGTGAAGCTTGCACGGACTTCGGCTTTGATAGAGGAATTTTTTCCTCGGATTTTTTTTTTTATATTCCCAATAAAAGCATATATTCTTCGTTATTCCAGCTTTATCAGAGTAGTTCAGCTAGACTCAAATTCATTGTTGCCTTATTCCTCCGTCCTATGGAAGCAAGCACACGCCAAGGCTGTATGGGCTCAGTGCTTCCCTTCGAATGTCAAGGTTGCTGTGAATTTTCGTCGTCCCTTTTATCTAAATGCCTAGGACACTGATTAGCAGATATCCAGATACTGTTATTTGACACTTTTTTTTTTTCTTCTTCTTCTTTTTTTCCTTATAGCTTTGTAAGATTAAAGGAATTTATGGGAAGGGAAGTGCTAAATAGTGTAATGTGCTTTCATGATTTTTTTATAAATGTAACTCAACTTGATTTCCAAGGACAAATTAAAAAAAAAAAAAAGATTCGTCGTACACGCTGTGTGATCACCACCATTCACTTTTCCTTATCAGTTTGTCGTCCCGAGTTTTGCTATGTTTTGAAAGTGTTGAATTCGATTTTTCGTGTTTACGTTTTTCCGAGGAAGTTTGGTATATAGTTCAATAGTGTGTTGATACTCCAGATACTGACTTATTATTCCATGCCTCCAGGAATGCATATGATTTACGTTGGAGTGTTAAGTTCACAATTCTGTTATATTGAAGGAATGCTTTCTGCAAAGTTTGGAAACCTGAGTAAGCCTGACAGGAATGACCGTCTATATAATAACGCTTATTTCATATTTACCACGTTGCTGTGAGTTGAATCTTGCAAAAGGTGTTTGAGAGTTGGGAAGGAGTGTGGTTAGGGGTGAAGGGGCCAAGACGGACTCAGGGATAAAGGGAAGGTGATATGAAGCGTCTTGGATCTACCTGTAATGAGGTTCAGGTATGCACAGTCTCCCAGGTATTACCAGTACGTGCCGATTGTTGCATCCTTGTCTCCCTCCCAACAGTCGCCCCTCATCTCCATCTCCCCATTTACCCTAAGAAGTAATCGTTCCTCTCCCCATCACAGCGGCTTCCCCTCATTTTCCCCTCTTCCCCCATTATCGTATCTGATTTATACTCGGCTTTACCTCCCCCGGTCATCAAACTCAGTTGCACTTTATACTTTTTCTTTTCTGCATTTTCTTTTAGTAATCATTTTTTCCTGATTGCAAGAACAGGCTATACGCGCCATTGATTGGCGTCATATCACAAGGCATTTCCATACGGGGGAAAAAAAATGGTTGTATGCCTGACAAGAAAACCATTTCCTGATCGAGAGGAATCTTTTGTGCAGCGTGAACATATTTTCTCATCCTGTTTCGTTTTTTCTCTCATGCCTTCACGTCGTGAGGTTAACGCGTTTCCTATGACGAGGCGGTAATTCCTAGGCATGTTCCGGTCGTGCCCTTGCTTCTGTTGCCATTTAAGATTCATTTTTTCATAATTTTAATTTTTTCTTCTGAAGGTAATTCACTTCAAATTGATGTGGTCAATTTTTTCTTTTTCCCTACAAAAATTACGTGATTTGTGAAGAGGTGTTAGCTTTATGTTCTTAAAGCCTGCTTTCTATGAGAAATAAAGAAAAACAAAGATAGAGTAGTAGATATTCAGAATGAATTTTTTTGAGTCGCAAACTTTGAGACATAACCCAAGAATATCAGTTGTCATTAGGAAATTATGTCATTGTAAAATATAAGAAACTGTTAATTATTCATAGCTGTGGTTACTTATCACACTCAGATGAGGAACTATGTAAAATATAAGAAACTGTTAGTTATTCATTGCTGTGGTTACTTATCACACTCGGATGAGGAACTATAGCTCACAAATCCCTCTGGATATTCATGTCTCTTGCGTGTCGGTGACGTGGGTCAGCGGTAGAGCCTTGTGCTTGCATTTGCTAGCTCCCAGGTTCGCTCACAGCTTGACCATTCCTGTTGACCCAGCTGTGATGGCGCCGCCTTCAGCTAGAAGTCAGATGGATGGCGTAAAGGAACCTCCTACTCTGTTGCGCTATCCTGCAACCTGTTCTGCAGTTTATGCTGCTAGACGTATCTCACAAAATCGCAAGCTGAACGGTTATCGGGTTTTTAACTTGAGTACGTTGTCCAGGAAAAAATCACTAAAGACCTCTCATTCTAAGCAGTAATATCCCTGCAGCAGAATGCGGATGCTGATGCTATCAAAGCAAGTAGCATGCGCTACTTGTATAAACTCGAGCACCAAAAACTTTGTTGAAAATTCAGGCTTGAAACTGTGCTTTGGATGATATCCTAATGCTGTATCTTCCGACGGTGGCCTAACGATAATTACCACTTTTTTTTTAAAGTTTTTAACTTTGAGTAATTCTGCTTAAAAGACGAGTATCTCGGGATGCTGCTGACAGAAATACAATAATTTAAACAATAATAACCAAAGATTTGAAGCATGTGTCGCTGATACTATCTTCTTTCAAGTTACATGAAATACAGTATATAGGTTTTTTAAAGCATTTTCTTGGTGAGTGTAATGTCCTGTACAAAAGAAAAGCAGAGTTTTTTCGAATCGAGCATCGTATAATCAAGGCCACCGAAAATGAATCTGCCTTTCGGGGATCTCGGTATAATGATCTATGAGCCGCGGCCCATGAAACTGTCAGCCGGCCATGGTGGCCTGCCCTAAATCGTTACCAGAAGCACGATTATGGCTAACTTTAACCTTAAATAAAATAAAAACTACTGAGGCTAGGGCTGCAATTTGGTATGTTTGATGACTGGAGGGTGGATGATCAACATACCAATTTGCAACCCTCTGGCCTCCGTAGTTTTTACGATCTGAGGGCGAACAGAAAAAGTGCGGACAGAATAAATTGCGGACGGACAGACAAAGCTTGCACAATAGTTTTTTTTTTTTTACAGAAAACTGAAAAGCGTAATGGTGATGGTAATATAATTTTACTCAGAATAACTGAGGAGCATTAACTGTGTAAGGGGATGCGTGGTTTGGAAACACGACAAAATGTTTATTTAGCCAAGTTCAGTTTTTCTGGAAATCTCCATCACGCCCCAGTGACTACACCCCCCGAAGAGAGTGCCAAATCAGTGCACCTCATGAGTTCACAGGGACTTGAGGTTCTTTGCAGCTTGCCTTCGACCCCTAGCTGCAACCCCTTTCGTTCCTTTTACTGTACCTCCCTTCATATTCTCTTTTTTCCAACTTACTTTCCACCCTCTCCTAACAAATGATTCATAGTGCAACTACGAGATTTTCCTCCCGCTACACCTTTCAACCCTTTTACTGTCAGTTTCTGTTTCAGCGCTGAATGACCTCGTAGGTCCCAGTGCTTGACCTTTGGCCTAAATTCTATACTCATTTCAATTCAGTGACTACACGATGCCCATGGAATACTCATTTCAATTCAGTGACTAAATGCCCATGGAATACTCATTTCAATTCAGTGACTACACGATGCCCATGGAATACTCGTTTCAATTCAGTGACTACACGATGCCCATGGAATACTCATTTCAATTCAGTGACTACACGATGCCCATGGAATACTCATTTCAATTCAGTGACTACACGATGCCCATGTTAATTCCAGATGTCTGTTAAGGTTCATAGCAACTTTATTTTGCATATGAAGCCAGATAATCACAACGGGCGTTGCATCATCTAAGTACTATGCAACTTTGTTTTCCATTCCAACAGCCATACCACAAGACTGATTGAAGATGGCACTGGTTCTTGGACATTTTCTGGAGAGCACAGGGCAAGTTAGTTCGATTTGACTGAAAATCACACTGAATGACATATTTCCTTTTTGTGGATTGAACTGTAAAAGTGGTTGAGTACGTAGTCAGTGTTCATTATAAGAGAACATCTAAGGAACAAAATCATATCTACGAATTAAGTGAAGAGAGAATGTTGAGTGTATTATATCTATATAAAAGTTAAGGGTATCTAGTTTAACCAGACCACTGAGCTGGGATTAACAGCCTCCCTATGGCTGGGCCCGAAGGATTAGATTTATTTACGTGGCTAAGAACCAACTGGTCACTTCAGCAACGGGACCTACAGCTTATTGGAATCTGAACCACATTATGAGAGAAATGAATTTCTATCACCAGAAAAAAATTCCTCTAATTCTTCATTGGCCGGTCGGTGAGTCGAATGCTGGGCCAACAGCGTGCTAGCCGGGAGCTCTACCCACCTCCCAATGAAGAACTATATCTATATAACGCGTCATATTATTTCTTCATACTTGCTCGTTTTCTTGTAAATCAGATCATTCTTAAAGATACTTTAAGTTTGAAAAATTACAATTTTATGGTAAGGTACAGTAAATTTGAACAACTGATACCATGTTATGTATATTATCGACTTATGTTGAGAACTTCAGAATTTACCAAACTCCTCTTCTCTCTGATGTGATATGTTTCTGTTTAGATTTAGCATTCATGAATTTGCATATAGATGGATTTGATGACTTTAAATTGGAAAAAAAAAACATATGTTATATGTAAATTGTGAGCCTTCGCACGTATCACCTTCCTATGTATGGGGAGGGTGGGAGGAGAACATAATACTTTAATTATCCCTGAAATGATCTCCGTTTTCTGTTGAATTCCTACTTGAAGGCCGTTATCGCTCAGAGCAGCCAGTTTACCGCTCTCTTTCATTCAGTAACTATGAATTTGTATTTTTCATTTATTATTCATGGAGTTTTATTCGTATTTTGACCTGGTAATCTTAAAGGGCCATCACGCGACTAGCTGTTGAACCTTACTTCTCTCTCTCTCTCTCTCTCTCTCTCTCTTCCCCTCTCTCCTCTCACACCTAATACACATATAAATATATAAATTATATATATATATATATATATATATATATATATATATATATATATATATATATATATATAGCATGAATGTACAATCTATGCCTTACTTTTATATGTATATTTTAAGCCAGTAGCCTTAGACGAAAACATTATGTGTGGAGACTGATAAGGTAATAATTGAGATTATTATTATTATATATTATTGCATGAGCAGGAAAACAAGAACAATTTATCAGAAAGCCCAGTGAGATTTTCGATGTCATTACCAAGAAGCCTGAACTGAGAAACAGAAAGGGAGAGCGGAAAGAGAAACAACAGGTTCATCTTTTGAAGGGTCTATTTTTCGATGGTGATAAGTAATACCACACTGAAATAGAGTGCCATTGACTGATAATGTCTGGAAAGTAAGTACGCATTATGTTAGAGTATACAGGTGTTTGTCAGTGATTGGCCTATGACCAGTGGAGGTAAAGAGAGAATTACCGTAATGTTTACCGGTATTCACAATCCATTTACATGTTACAAGACTTGCAAATACATCCGCACGATAATGATTTTTCCTGCAGGCGCGCGTATTAACAACAAATTCCTGAACTCCAGATTTAAGACACTCATTTTACACCAAAGGGCCTTTAACCTAACACTCAACCAACGTGTTTCGTCGTCTTACGAATAGACAAAGCACTTAACAACCAACACAGCAGTTTAAGTGAATGAATATGGTTGCAGCTTACAGACAAATTATACAGCTACGTAAATATGGATAATCACATACATTAAGTTCTTGCAGTGCATATACAAAACCAATTGCTTTCAATAGTTAGAAGAAACACAAACCATAACGACGCCCGTCAACTACTTCAGAAATAAGCAAGACCCCGTTTTCCTTTTCATAACAGTGTTGAACAAATAATCGATAGTAACACCAAAGTTAGATTGCAGAAGACGCCCAATGAAGATTAAATAAAGAGGAATGGCTAATCGTTATGCGAAACATAATCATCTTGATTATCTTAATCATATATTAGTTTTTTTGTAGTTTGTTGTGAGGAAAAGTGATGCAGGAAAATGACATTGTTTTGACCGTAGGGAGAACTCGACTCCATCTTGGGAGCACACGACTCTTGCTGTGATAAGAGAAGCTTAGGTTGAATTGTTCTTATTTTTTATAGCTGCTTTGTCATCAAAGCGTCATTTCTTATGCGTTAGCTTAAGTGGATTTCATTGTTTTGTGCTCGAAATTCAAATATATTACGACGTGTTTTTATAATTGTTTATGGTTAAAAAGTTTAAAGATCCCACTTTTTTCCTGCCCAGCCTCATAGTAGTTTTTTGCCTCATCCATCTCGCTTTTTGTTCGTCCTCCTCCTCCTCCTCCTCCTTCTTCATTTCTCTTCTACCCTCTCCTCTGCGACGCCGTTAATGAAGGACTGCAATTGATATGTAAATTTAATGGGGGCATCTCTCCTTTCGGGCCCCTTGTGAAGAGACCTAAGTACCACCGTGGTCGAAGCTTCTTTAACATAGTGGTGGTCCTCCTCCTGCCATTCGGCCTTCTACAAGACCCCTGCATCAGACCCCCCTTCCTTACCCCCGATCCCTCTCTTTCTCTCTATCTCCTTATTCCTTTTTTATCCATTGTTGTTCACTTCTTGCCTGTATGTTCCTTTGATGACTCTCTCTCTCTCTCTCCCTCTCTCTTTCTTTCTCTCTCTCAATCCTCGTATTTGTGTCTTTAATTTTTGCTTGTTTTAATCCAAGGATGCTATTTCTCTATTCCTCTCTTTTCCTCCTTGTTCCCTTTGTCTTAAGACATTGATGATTCTCTTCCCACCCCCCTTATTACCTTATGCATCCATTGGTATTTAATTCTTGTTTTTCCTAACACTGATGAATCTCTCTCTCTCTCTCTCTCTCTCTCTCTCTCTCTCTCTCTCTCAATCTACCTCTTGTGACTGATATGTATCTGATACTGTATCTCTGATAAATTTTGATTTGCCTCGCTTTTTTGTTAATTGTTTTGGGCGTCATTTTTTATCTTTTATGTCTGATTAGGAAAAACCAAGGTGGAAGTGAATCCCAGAGTTGGCAGTAGGGGATAAAAAAGAGTGACTGAACCACAGAATTAAGAGGATTTCCGATTTGCACTGCGTATGAAGGAGGCCGGATGGACGTTATTCAGTTAACCTAGAGTAAAGAGTTCAGACACAATCCACGTCATTTTGATAAAAATTTCCTCTGATTAAATTTCACTTCTTTTAGTTTTGTATTTTAATTTAATTATCATTCATCCGAACCATTATGTTCTTTGTAGTTTCCCTTGATCAACGTCTTTTTTTTTTTTTTCTATTAACTCCATCCCTTCGGGCCCTAGCTGCAACCCCTTCCATTCCTTTTACTGTACCTCCTTTCATATTCTTTCTTCCATCTTACCATCCACCCTCTTCTAACAATTGTTTCATGGTGCAACTGCGAGGTTTTACTCCTGCTACACCTTTCAGCGCCGAATGACCTCATAGGTCCCAGCGCTTGGTCTTCGGCCGAAATTGTATATACTCTTCTATTCTTAAACTTCATCGATTTTGCATTTCTTCATTTTTATATTCATCTGAGTTCTCTACAGAAAGAGTCTCCTCTTCATATCGGGTTATTCCAGTAGAGGCGGAAAATTGAAGTGGAGAAAGGTCGTAAGCGTGTGTCACTTTTGAGGCATTCCTTGAAGCTGTCTCATGGACTTTTCCTTTTATTCTTTCTTTAAACCATCAGCCGAAAGCCCTTATGAGCAAAATCAACAGATTATAAACCCAACAGAGCTCCAAAGAGAAACCAGCCAGCAGAGAGAGAGAGAGAGAGAGAGAGACAGAGAGAGAGAGAGAGAGCGCGCGAAAAAAGGTGATAAATAAACAGATAAATAAATATGAGGGAATAAAAAACAAAACCGATCCACCTGAAATTCAGGAGACGTCAATAAAGAGCAGGGAATGAATTTGCACCTCGCTTAAATATTTAGAGAGGAGAAGATTCCACAACTACACTTGGTAAATTATTTCCCATTTTAGTAGTAGCCTAGATGAAGCTCCTAGCAAACTAAGTCTCATTAAACCTGATGCTAGAAACGACACACTTTTTGGAGCAGCAGTATCCTGCCTACCGGTGAAACCTCGACAATGCCTGGCCAAATCTTACTAGCTCTGTTTATTTTGCAGACGAACGTCCGTAGTGGCTCTAGCTGCCAATTAGCGATGGTAAGAGTTGTTTATTTATGCTAGTTTTAATTTGTATTATGTTAATGTTATGTTTGGCTGTCGCTGCGTGATTTCCTAAAAGATATGGTGGATTGCCAATGCTAGCTGTCAGTGTGGGTCTTTTGTTTCACTAAATGGTTATGAGTGTAAGTGATCCCGCATCACCGGAAAATTACATGTATACTTTGAGCAAGTCGTTTATATATATATATATATATATATATATATATATATATATATATATATATATATATATATATATATATATATATATATAAAGTAGGTTCATAAGTCTGTTGATTTTTCCAGATTTCAGATGATGTTGTTTTAAGATGGCATCACTAGCATAACACCCTTTCCCTACCTGCATGAGCGACTCCACCACAGTTACAGAGACCAGAAACAGATCATTATTGCAATACAGAAACGAGATGAAGACGTATATTTCGTTATATTAAATATATATATATATATATATATATATATATATTATATATATATATATATATATATATATATATATATATATATATATATATATATATATATATATATATATATATATATATATATATATATATATATATATATAATTGTGTGTGTGTGTATGAGCATGTGTTTATTTTCAGCGTCCATGACATTATCTGTTGTAGTTGCCAGCATTCTGTGTCAGTGGAATGAATCGCTTTTAGATTTGTTTTGCTCGCCCTTACTTTCCCGTCTCTTGTTTATCCATCCATGAGCATTTTTCCCTCCTGGCCCTCTTCCCTTTTTCGGCTTCATTGATCTGTCGTTTTCCCACTTGTTTCCTGCATCGCTTTTCTTTCATCTTTCCTTTCGTTTCCCTTTACGTTCATTTGTATTTTCTTTCTCCTGTTAAAAGTGCTCTGACTGCTTAAGTGTCCTGAAGTTGTCCCTGTGTCCTGAAGTTGTCCCTGTGTCCTGAAGTTCTTTGTGTCCTGAAGTTCTTTCTGTCCCCTTCATTGATAACTTAAAACTGGTTCGTTTTAATTACTGCCCCTTCCCCCGTCTCTCTTTCTCTCTCTGGCCACGCACTGGAGGTGGCGGCACTCCTGGCTCACAACTGAAGAGACGCGTGTTTAATCCCAGGACGAGGAAGAGTCTGCCTAGGCACGTTTCCCTTAACTAGGGAGTGCTTCCGTTGCCCTAAGCTCTGGATTAGGTACTTGGTTATAAGTCGACTGATGAAGGTACAGCTTGGACGGAGAGAGAAATAATGAAAGACGTGAGTGGTCAGTGCCCAGAAAAAGTTTAACCATTATATTATATACTAATAAAAGCGGCAGATTCTCCATCACTGGGGTGAGAACAGTCGCCGACTTCTCTCCTTCATTATTATTATGCACCGTTTGCCTTTATATGGTATGCAGTTTGCCATATGGATCTGTTTACAGCGGGAATAATAATTATTTTAATTGGACTAATAGGAACATCATCCACGAATGTGGTGATGTTTGTATAAACATCGAATACATAATAATTTGTAGAATATTTTGAATGGCAACATTTTGAAATGGTCTCATTAAATCCTTAAAAATATATGAAAGATGCGGGAAGCAGACTTGCATTCTCACCTCGTCATTGTGTGAACACCAGGTATATGAAATGGTAAACGATGTTGGATGTGAAATTTTCGTGCTTCAAGTGGAGCTTTGTTTACGTATGTTAGAGCTTAACTCTCTTGAGTGAGGTCGTAGATACTGAAACGCTGCAGTATTACACAATCTATATATATATATATATATATATATATATATATATATATATATATATATATATATATATATATATATATATATATATTATATATATATATTTATATATATATATATATTTATATATATATATTTATATATATATATACATATTGTATATATAATATATATATACATTATATACATGTATATATATATACACATGCAGTTATTTTTGTGTAGGGGCACAACATGAAGGGAAAGTGCATGGGGTAGCAACCTCATTTCAACAGAGTGACAGCTCGTACTACCGCTCTACAGGAAAGTTGTAAGAAGCATGCATATATATATATATATATATATATATATATATATATATATATATATATATATATATATATATATATATATACATATATATACTGTATATATATATATACGTATATTATATACATTAAATATTTATATATATATTTATATTTAAAATGTATAAATATGTATATATATATAATATATATATATATATATATATATATATATATATATATATATATATATATATATATATATATATATATATATATATATATATATATGAAATTTTTATCACACCGTGATTTATATACAATCATGAAGCTGCAAATGTTGCTTAATATCAAATTTACCTCTTTTGATGGCTCAGTGGGTAGACCGTCGACTGGAGCCGCTGGATAAAGTATCTGTGTCGAGGGATCGAGACCCGGCAGTACCAATCCATTTATCACTTATAAATTCTCCTTCGGTGATAATTCCCCATCGGGGATATTCCCGAGGTAGCGTGAATTTGATATTAAGCGACTTTTGTAGCTTCATGATTATATATATATATATATATATATATATATATATATATATATATATATATATCTTCTTCTTCGTTTTAACATGCTTTTTTTTCCCATTTTTATATGGGGTAAGCACGATGCGTTCTTTTGAAGGAGTTTGATTTGGCGGTGGGGTAGGCCGTAGCCTCGATCGGCTGCCCTGCCTGACATCGCTTAGACCCCGGTAACGAATGTGTACATGTATTGTACCAAATCCCCAGCTCCCTTTCTCCCAGCAGCGAGGAGAACTGGGCTGGTAGGTCGGCAGTTCGAGACGTGTAAGATGTCTGTTATGTTTTTAGAAGATGTTGGAGTGGCTTTGTTTATGTGTGTATTAGTCTGTAACACCCATTTGCTTTCAGCAAACCTATCCGTTGATTACATACGTAATCCCGGGGTGTCTACACGGATAGCAGTGTCTGCTTCTCTGACCGGTCGGCTGCGGGGATTGAACCCTCGCCATAGACTTCTATGAAGTCTGAGGTTGCTGCTTCTACCAACCGAGCCATCGAGGCTCCGTGTATATATATATATATATATATATATATATATATATATATATATATATATATATATATATATATGTATATATATATATATTTGTGGCTATGTGTAAAATGCTTATCAACAGCATGGAATCTGTGTGGAATGAAGAGCAAACCCATTCCATATATAATGTCAGCATTGGAGTGGCAGCCTTCCTTTACAGCGCCATTGTAATGAAACCTGCTCGGTTTGGCTGACACATTTGTCAGCGTTCATTTTGTTAGTATTTCATGTTCTAGTTTCGATTACTCGTCTCCAAATGCAACATTTTTATTCGGTATTAGTCGGTGATGTTTGGCAGCTGCCATTCGCTGCATCACACTGAAATTTATTTTCAAGCTGAACTTTGACTGCTGTTGTTGTTGTTGTTGTTGTTGTTGTTGTTTGTTCTAGTTTTACAATTTTGCTAATGAAAGCTGCGGTCTCCGCTTCACCGCCATGTTAGTTTGCAGCCGCTGATTGATTTGTTCTATTGTTTTTACTCCTTGCGTTGCCCTCTCAGTCTGTTTTTGACGAATGTGTGATTGTCCGTGTGCGCCGCGTTCTAATTGCAAGAAATGATTATTTCTCATATTCACGAATTTACATCTTACTCTTATCTCTTATTAACACCCAGAAGCCCAACACTACCTGAAATCTGTGGATATTAATTTAAATATGAAAGATGGTAAATCAGATTTATATAAAAAAATTTTGTTCAACTCATTTTCTCCTACACCAATGGTTGTATTTAGACTGGGAAAGAATTAACTGTACGCCATTTTATATTTCAGTTTCGTAACTTTGTATAGTCATCTGTCCATCAGGCTGTTTTGCTTGTAGACTATGGGATGATGTAATGAAAAATTATATATATATATATATATATATATATATATATATATATATATATATATATATATATATACATACATATATATATATACAGTATATACATATATGTGTGTATGTGTGTGTATTTATGTATGTATATATACATGTATGTATATAGGTTTATATTATATAATATATATATATATATATATATATATATATATATATATATATATATATATATATATATATATATATATATATATATATATATATATATATATATATATATAATGTTGTTGTGGGGGTGAACAGAACACTGGGTATTATTCATATACAATAAGTGCACGAGCGCACACATACTTGAACAGACCCTTGTCCATCAAATCGCGCCGTCACCAAGAGGGAGGTTCTGTTTGTGAGGTCAGATGTCGACCTCTTTCACCTTAAATACCATGAAGAGAAACCTGGTCTGATATCAAAGGTTACGTTTATTCAGCGAGTTTATCAAAGGTGCCCTGATCCACTTCAAATCAAAGGTGTGGACACCAGAGAGAGAGAGAGAGAGAGAGAGAGAGAGAGAGATAGAGAGAGAGAGATCGCATTCTCTGTAAGATGTGTCTTTTCATAGATCTCCTTTTACTTCTTTTTCGTCTTTTCCTTTATGGTCATTTATTATTTTGATTTGAGCTTTGTTCAGGTAGCGTAGCGCTGTATGAAGCCTTCATTCCGTGTAATGCATTCTAAACATCTTAAAGTGACGAAGCTTTTGCCATCAGTGATGTAGACTGTTTAAAAAAAAAATAGAAGCTCCTCCTGCGAGGGATATGCGTTGGACTCTCAAGCCGGGCAAAACGATTTAGTAACTTTTAGACAAAATTTTTTTTTTTTTGTAAACCTAAGGATGGTAGTTACACAAATGTGGTGGGTCGCTACCAGGGTTGCTGAAGGGCAATGGACCATCATTCTCACCCCAAAAGTTCTCCCGGGGAACAGGGAGGCTAAACCCCTTCAAGAGCCACTCCTTGAGGGAAAGGCTTATAGATGGAAATGTATATTGGGTTCTTTCACTTGAAGTTAGTATCATAATTTGCATTCGTCATTTTCATTTAACTGATGGAAATACTAAGTGTTATTATTATTATTATTATTATTATTATTATTATTATTATTATTATTATTATTAAAGTAGTTTAACCAGACCACCGAGCTGACTTTTCAGCTCTCATAGGGCTGGCCCCTTCCAGGCCTGAGGCCAAGCCAAGGACCCATTAAATCATTCATGTACAATGATGAATGAATTAAAATGAAATTAAAAACTGCATATAGGCCCATCCTCTCATACTGAAACACATACATACAATAAATACATTTACTCAGACTTCATTACATACATACTAAAAAGGTATATTTAAATTCAGAATATAAATTAAGCAACATTTTAAAATTTTGCCTTTTTTTTAAATTCAACAAATGTTAAAAGGGTTTTGTACTTTTATTATTTACTTATTATTATATTTTATATTAATTAAATTACAGTTCCTCAAGAACATCAAAATTGGAACGACTGAAAAGATGACATTTGAAATTGATACTATTTAATTTAAGATAAACATTAATTTTAGAAAAGAGAAATGATCCCTTAACAGCCAAGATAGCGCATGACTATAATGTTTGAAGTTGTAACGTTCATTACTTTTCTGTTGTAACGTTTATTACTTTTCTGCGCTGCAGAATAATTTATCTTAGTTATTTATCCAAGTCCGGTAGAGAATGCAAGAATGCAGCCATTAGCTAAATTCACTTCTTTGCAACGACGGCTCTTTTGTCACCTGCCTGTGTTGAACAAATGGCCGTCTTTTATATGAGGTTGTTACTGTGCCCTTGAAAACTTATGTGTGTGTGTGCGTGCGTACGCGAGCGCGCTTGTGTGAATATGCGGTTGTGTAGATAACCATCTTTCACCGCTCGTTTTGAATCCCGTCCTCCTCCAAACCATCTACATTTTCTCTTCTTGTGACCAGTGAAAAAGGTTTTGGTCCGTGACCGGGGATGGGGATGAGGGAGGGGGCGATGGGAGGGGAGGGGGGAGATGGGGGTATATGACTAGGCTGCGTCTGATGGCCGTGATGATGTTGATCTTGTTCCATAACCTTATAAGCTCAGGTCCCCCTCAAGCGATAAGCTTTTACAAGATGTTAAGAGATCAAAGAGCCTTCAAGGGGAGGAGTCTTCGGGGGTAGGAGTAGATGAAGGAGTGTCGTCTATCTAGCCGTGCTTACGTGCATAGCCTCAACTTCTCGTGTACTTGAAGGCCCAGCCCGTACGTACAATGATTAAACACGCTCGTACTTACGCACGCAGGGTACACAAATTCCCTTCATCCTTGATGGATCGCACATACGAGCGACGTGAGCGGTCAAGCCCCTCTCTCTCTCTCTCTCTCTCTCCCCTCTCTCCTCCCCCTCCCTGCCTTCCCCCCACCTCCTCCTAAAGGTGTTAGTGTAAAGTGTTGACTATCATCACACTCTCACCTCAATAACCTCCACTCCTCCCAAATTCCTCCACTAACGCCACCACCACCTCCACCTCGTTCCACCGTCACCACAAACTAACCACCTTCATGATAAGATTGACGAAGGGAATATATCTATTTTTTCGGTTTCCTTCTTGTTAGAAATGCTTCGTCTGCTTTTTCATATGCATTTTAAAATGTACATTGATTTTTTCACTGTTTTATATTTAATTATTATCCTTTGAACCTGCTCTTCGTATGGTTGTATGTTGAATCACTGTTTATCACCTTTTTTGTAAGTCTGTCTTTTTTGAATTATTCGCTTTCATTTAGTCTTTGCCTTTCACCTAAGTTTGTCTCTCCTTGTGAAGAATTCGTTTCTGATTGCTTTAACGGTACGCATTTATGCGATTGTATGAATTTATTCATGTTTTGGTAATAAGATTATTTTGTTCCTGTGATGCAACATACCATGACTCTTCACACACAAATCTAGTCATCCTTAGGGTTACCTTCCTTTAATATTGCCTGCATTTCCTTTCCTTCGGAATGTATGAATTTTGCTTCGTGAGGGGATAGTTTATGGGGCAACTACGTTCGCTCGTCGGTTTCTTTTCAAGTGACATCTTTCAATTTGTATTATCATCTTGACTTCTTAGGTTTTCAAATCGAGTCGTATATAGGATTAGGAAGAGGATGAAAGGTCAAGAATTCTGAAATTTTTCGAAAATCTGGACATGAATTAAAATTCCATAACCCTTTTCGTCATCAGTCCTAATGGATAAGACCTTTTCACCTTTGCTAAGCTACTAGCAGCCTTATTTATTTATTTATTTATTTATTTATGTAATTATTGTTATGTATTAATTTAGTGATTTATTTCTGTCTTTATTTATTACAATTATCTCTGCCGAATGAGATTTGCTCACTCCTTTGTTGGTAACGTGCTTTACCAATTACATATTGAATCACTAGTGGAATATGTTGTGTATGGTAATGTAAAGTATACCAATGTATGTGTGAACTTGAGCCAAACTGAGAAACATTTTCCTCTTTTGAGGAGAACCGGAATGGATATAAGAACCTGTAGTTAGGATGCTTTCACATCGTTCATTTTATACCAGATTTCCTCATGGAATTTTCTGCAGTTCATTCTTTTCATTCCATTGTCTGTGTGATTATTCTCTATCATTTGCTGAGTTCATCAATGGCGATTCCTTTGCTTTCATTTCGCTCTGCTCAGCTCCAATCTCTGTCTCCTCTTGTGTACCGTAATCCTTTATGCTTGTCGTCCCTCTTTGTTTTCTGTTATCTCTCTTCTGTTTCATATAGTCTGTCGTATTGCACTTCATTTTGTCTCAGTTTTCATCCCCCTTCATTCGCTATCATCTCTATTCTATTATGCTTCTGAAGGGGAGCGCAAACTGATTCTCTTTAACCTGTTCTCTGATAAATCTGCAGAAGAGACGGCGTCAAAATAGAACTGTGTAAAGAACTGTGATTTAAAGAGAAGTTCGACACGACGAAGCAAGTTAGTGGAAATTAGTGTAAATTCCCTTTGCAGTGGGTGGGTCTAGTGGGGGCTAACCTTCCGGGTCTTAGCAGGTCTGTAGGATGAGGTTGCTTAGCCCTTGCCTTTCTCTACCCCACTGTCGACTAACTAGTGGGTAACGCAAGGCTTCTTGGTTAGTTCGTTCTCATCCTCTTGTTCAATTAATGGTCCGCCCTACCCTACGGGTTCCAATCTTTTTTTTATGACTTCCATCTCATTTCTAAACTATCGGGGCAAGTAAGTCATTTCCTTGCATACGTGGCTCTTCACACGTCATTTCTATTCTCGTAGTACTTGGGAACTGTAAAACTGCCTTACGTTCGTCATATTTTCATCTCTTCTGTCTTCTTTTACTTAGCGATAGTAGTTCTTGATCTGTCGACCTTAATTTCAGATAGCAATGAGATGACTGTCGAATAAGCCCATAATTATTAGTCTTTATTTCACAGGTATATGCAAATATGATACTGAAGAATCCCTAAGAATAATACTTGCTTAGAGATAAAGGCCTTTCCGTATCAAGTAACTAGCTGTTTACCTGTATTCAAAATGTATTGCTTTTGAAGTATAGGTAAAATAGCATTTGGTGATGAAGTAAATTCGAGTGAACATAAAGTGAATAGAATACTGATATATGATGTAATGATAATAATAGCAATAGCATGTTTGTAGGAGCAGGATTACGACTTTTTTACTTGCTTAAAGCCAGATATCTTGTATATGCCCCTTAAGAGTACAGCTAAGAAATAATTTTTGTTTCGAGGGGGTTGGGGCGAGTGGCCGGTTGGTTTGCTAGTTATGGCATCCATTTTTTTCTCGTAATATTTATTCTCTCTGTAAGTAAGTTAAGGTCGCGACACCATCATTTCAAAAAATAGTAAAAGAAATCGTTAGCTGTTTTCATAGTAAACATATGCAAAAATTTTATCTTTTTTTTATTGAGATAATTGCATAGTTGCAACGTATCAGAAACATGCCGCAAATAAAAACTCTTGTGGGGTGATTTTGTATGTAATATTAGTTGGCAGCATATTGGTATATCATTTCAGCTACTAGCTGGAGAAAGTTTAGTTTAAGATTAGCATCGTCCTTAGGGTGAAGTTCGAGAATATTAGTGCAGTTTGAGTGGGTTTGTTTCTTTGTCGTCTATATATTTTTCCACAAGGTCACTCACAACGATTTGCGTCTTTCAGCGATATGTTTTCGATGGGTGGCCTATAGGCGGAGGGAGAGTTTCTCAATTTTGAGATGTATTCCGATTCTGATCTAGTAAGTTTCTTACTAGACGCAGGTATGGGCTCTCTTGGCGCTTTTTTGCTTTTTTTCTGACTTGACCTAGCGTTCGAATGTGGCTCACTAGAGTCGAATTAAAATTTAAAAGTGTAGATGAAACGGCAGTGAAATAAGACGCGTTAAATTGATCTTACATATTTGGTTTACAGTGCAGTAGCAGTAATTAGTTGGTCATTTTATAAGAATGATCCATCCTTCAGTTGGTCTAAATGGCAATTATGAAGAAGGACCTTTGTTAAATACCGGATAATTTCGTAAGCAGTTGGAAGTTACATTTATTCCTTGTTGTTAAATTAAGACCTGTATCCAAATTCCAGTTAAGTGCCGTTGTCACTTTTAGTTGCTAGAATTATTATGAAAATACAAAGAGATCTTTTAGGATTTGACACTAGAATTTTTGCTGTAAGGAAGGATCATATTTTTTGTAGTTCAAATTCATTCCGTCTCATCTGAGCAAATGAAAACCTATAATTATTTTTCTATCGCTTCTGTCAATCTCTGTGTTATTTGTTCATGTTTTGCTTTCTTTACACCACTGACTATTTTTAACTGTTTTTCCATTTTAAATTTTCATTTTTCTTGTTACCATCTTTTCAAGTGACTCAACGCTAGTCACATTTTATCTCAAAAAATTCTTTGTGCTGGAGTTTGTTTCCCTAGGCAGTCAGTTTCATCTTTGTTTATTTTTCCTTTTTATCTTGTTTTACGCTCCTCTTCTGTGTTGATCCGTTTTACGTTTTGACCCTCTTTTTTCATCTCTGTCTGGTAATTTCTAAGGCCTCCGCTTAGTTTTATCCCCATTCCTTGGCCCCAGTAGTTATTTCCATCCATCCACACACACACACACACACACACACACACACACACACACACACACACACGTTCCCATGTGGCGATGAAAGCACCTCTGTAAATTCGATATCCAAATACCTTCTCTTCTTATCACGTGGCTCCTTCACCTTCTAACCCCCTCACAACACCTGTCTTTTTCTTCTCCTTGACCCGAGAGGTCGATCTCTGCTAAAGGCGCCCTTTACAGCGCTCTGTGCAATACTTTGAAGTCTCTCTCTCTCTCTCTCTCTCTCTCTCTCTCTCTCTCTCTCTCTCTCTCTCTCTCTCTAGGATGAGGTTTCGAAGGCATTCTAAGATATTAAATTGTCAGATGAACTTTAAATGTTTTTTTTACTTAATTTTTTATTAAAACATAAAATTTTAGAAACATGAAAATTACTTTTCTTAAGGGAAGATCACAACAACAGAAACAACTACAATAACCACTAAGATTACACTATCATACCCCCACCATCTACCAACAAATGCTGTTTGATAATAATAATAATAATAATAATAATAATAATAATAATAATAATAATAATAATAATAATAATTATAATTATAATAATAATAATAATAATAATAATAATAATAATAATAATAATAATAATAATAATAATAATAATAATAATAATAATAATAATAGGCCACATACGTTAGTTTAAAAAAAATGTTCATTTATGTACTTAGGTGACCCAAAAACCTGAAACCGCTGTGCCAAATCAACACAGGTGAAATGGCGCAGTGTTCGTAAAACTTTGAAATGTTTTATTCTCACGGAAAGAATTCTTCAAGAAGAGTAGAGGTTGCGTACCAGGAATACTCTTTCTGGCTATGATTGGTATCTCTTACCACTAATACTTTTAGTGTTAGATCGTATTATTTAGTGTCAGGTCAGTATACAGTTTAGTGTTACTGCGACACTAACTGCTTAATGCTATCAACGGAATACTATTGGCGTGGGACACGGATTGCTGTGCCGATGAGGTACATAGTAAAGAGTAGTTAGTTCTTGATTTAGAAAGTGCTCTCTCTTTGGCATGCGCCTCTACGTTTAACAGTGTCACTCACGTTCTTTCTGTGCGTGGCCTGAAGGTTTCTTAAGGTCCAGTAGGTTGGGGGATTACTGACCCATTTCTTGTGCTATATTTACAAAAAACACCGAGGAAAATAAGACTAAGCTAGGTGCTGCTACTGCATTTGCTTGTTCTGAGTTAAGTACATCTTAGTTTAACCAAATCACTGAGCTGATTAACAGCTCTCCTAGGGCTGGCCCGAAGGATTAGATTTATTTTACGTGGCTAAGAACCAACTAGTTACCTAGCAACGGGACCTACAGCTTATTGTGGAATCCTAACCACATTATGACGAGAAATTAATTTCTATCACCAGAAATAAATTCCTCTAATTCTTCATTGGCTGGTCGGAGAGTCGAACGCTGGGCCAACAGCGTGCTAGCCGGGAGCTCTACCCACCCCTCCAATGAAGAACTATTTGCTTGTGCTGAGCATAAGAAGAACTGCATGATGCATATTGTATTTTTGTCCTTTACGCAAAATTTTCCATGGATTTTTAAGAAATTTGACCAAAGACGGGACTAGTGACTGACCACAAGTGACTGTATTTTGGGAGAGACAGCAATGTAACCGACTGAAAGAATGGCCTTAAGACAATGGTTGTTCATCCTTGGCGGAGGTTTGCCGTCTCTGAACTATGATGATAGATAATCATGGAATTGGCTTTTAAGTTTTCTCTAAAAGAAAACTATTGTGCCAGCTTTGTCTGTCCGTCTGCCATCAGATCTTAAAAAGTACTGAGGCTAGAGGGCTGCAAATTGGTATGTTGATCATCCACCCTCCAATCATCAATCATACCAAATTGCAGCCGTCTAGCCTTAGTAGTTTTCATTTTATTAAAGGTTAAAGTTAGCCATAATCGTGCTTAAGGCAACGATATAGGACAGGCCACCACCGGCCCGTGGTTAAAGTTTCATGGGCCGCGGCTCATACAGCATTGTACCGAGACCACCGAAAGTTAGATCTGTTTTCGGTGACCTTGATTATACGCTCTACAGAAAACTCGTTTACACCGAAGAAACTTCGTCGCATTTTTTACTTGTTTTTTCTGAGGACATTTCATCTTATTTGAAACAGGTATGTGTATTAAATAGATTTACTAATATTATTATTACTGTTATGATTATTATTAATATTGTTATTTATGTGGAGAATTTATGTATTGAAAAAATATGAGAAGGTGATGCGTTCAATCAGTAACTTAGTACTCCCTTGCCACCGCTTTCTAATTAGCCAGAATTGTTTTCTCTTTTTGCGTCATTTACCCCAGAAAAATGCAGTGATGTGCTGAGTGGGTAAATAATTGAATTCGTTCGTAGGAGGAAATTTTTATGGCTTCCTTTGGAATTTATCGTTGGAACGACTCAGGGAAGAGGGTCTTGCTTTTCGCACCGTTGTAGAATATGATGATATGATGACCATGATGATGATAATGGTGATTTTTTTCCATGTTTTGCTTTCGTTCCTGTCGTTGTTTTAATCATTTTGACCAGCCCTGTTAACGATAATACATTGCCTGTTGGTGATTCAGTTATTGTCATTCTTGATTTTAAAGTTTTGTAACCTTTTTCTACGAATAAGAGGAATAACAGAAGAAGAAGAAATGGCACAGTGAGAAGAGGATGCAGAATAGTAATTGTTCTCTAAGGTATATTTTCAGCTGCAGTTCTCTTCAGTTAAGTAAGCAGTATTTAAGTTCAACATGACTAATCTATTTTTGAATTGCAAATACAACTAACTCTCTCTCTCTCTCTCTCTCTCTCTCTCTCTCTCACACACACACACACACACACACACACACATATATATATATATATATATATATATATATATATATATATATATATATATATATATATATATATATATATATATATATATATATATATATATATACTGTATATATATATAATTATATCTCATCTACAATATGACTTTTTCGTGTAAAATGTCTATTCTGAAGTGTACATATTACAGTAAGTTGTTTTTAGGATGAGGTTAATGTTGTGCATGCATGCAGGCACACATTAGTATATATATATATATATATATATATATATATATATATATATATATATATATACACATCCCATTCGGTGATGTTCTGTACAGATGCAAGGATATCAAACGATATTTGTCGCTCAGTGTTTGTAAATATGAAAGTCACGGTGCATGATTAAGAATTATGTGTATGTATGTATATATGGTTACATATATATACATATATATATATATACATATGATATATAGTATAATATATATATATATATATATATATATATATATATATATATATATATATATATATATATATATATATATATATATATATATATATATATATATACATACACACACACATTATTAATTTTGAATTTTTATCACATACATTTTTCATATTTACAAACACTGAGCGACAAATGTCGTTTGATATCCATGCGCCCTACTTCGGGAATATCACCGAAGGGAGATTATTATTGATAAACGACATTTGTAGCTTAGTTTTTGTGATTATGGAAAAGTCACGGTGTATCTGATAAAAATTCATAAATAGCTACATGTTTCAAACGTACCAGTCGGCTATCATGGTGGAGTTGGGTTGATGTAGATTCTAGCATTCGACGGGCATATGTATGCCAGAGTCGATGCCAATTTATGCCTCTCTTGACAGCCTAATGGTATCGTCTGTGCGAGTCGATCCTCACTGTCTGTCTGGCGTTCGAATCTCCCAGGTGCTGAACCGTTTATCGGTTATAAATTCCCTTCAGTGACATTCCCGAGGTGGAGAGAATCGGATATTAAACATTTTTAGCTTAATGTTTATTTGTATTTA
>NC_089792.1:40479138-40484138 GCF_040412425.1 Macrobrachium rosenbergii | reverse complement strand
GAATTTTACGTTATCATTGTATACTTAAAAGGATTTATTTTTCACGGACGCGTTTCGCATTTCAGTAGAAGTTGCAGTTTTGAACGATTTTACTGAAATATTTTTATTTCTGAGAAGGTTTACGTTGTTTGAGTTTCAAAATAAGCAGTTGTATATGACTGACAGTCTTTCAACATTTTCAAAGTAGATTTAATTATGTAAAAAGTTCGAACGTGAACAGTGTTAACTGCCGATCGTGATCTGAGAGTGAAGATTTTTCTCTGTTTTCGTATAAAAACGTGACACAGATTTTGGTTTCGAAAGAAGCAGATGCATTGAGAATATACACTTTGGCGTTTCCGAGAAATGAGAAGATAGAACTATATTTGTTTTTCCGCGCAGCGCAGCTTTCCCTGCTGGACTCTTGGGCTTATAGTATTTTGCTTCTCAAACCAGGGTTGCAGCTCGGCTTTTAATAATAATAATAATAATAATAATAATAATAATAATAATAATAATGAACTTGTTTCGTTTTCATATCCTCCTCCATGTTACAATTTTAAATATTCATTTTAACCAAGAGGAAAATACGGTTAAATTAAATTGATGTCCGGGTAATGGATAAGTAATAAAATAATATAATAATAATACATACTGAACTGTTTCTGTTTGAAAAGAATTTTTCTTAAAATATTCATTTTAATCCAAGAGGAAAATAATAATAATAATTGTCTTAATAATAATAATAATAATAATAATGAACTTGTTCAATAGTGTCCTCCTAGCGCATGTTGCAAAATTAAAGGAAGAACAACCAAGAGGAAAACAACGGTGCCATTATAAATAAGTGGATCGGCTAAATCAAAATAATAATTGAACTTTATGAGATTGCATATCCTCCTTCATGTTACATTGCTAAAATATCGCGATCGTTAAAGTGTCTTAACTGAAATTGTTTTAAAATATTAATAATAATAATAATACCCGTCAGGTAAGTAATAATAATAATAATAATAATAATAACCATCCTTGGGAACAAAAGACTAACAAAAGACTTAATATTATTTACAACAGACTTGAAAATAATAATAATAATCTTGAGCTCCTTCATAATGAAAATAATGAATTACTATTTATTCCGCATTGTAGGAAAACTTTCTATTTCGTTGTTAATGTCTCTTTCGCACGAATCAGATCGAACCTCAGATAATTGTTGCTTTAGGCGGTACAGTAATGCAAAATCGAGATTTTGGAAGAACAACGCGATCGGAAGAAAAGAATCTAATGATTGGATCGGCTATATGCATACACATTCTATGAGGGTTTATATATTGAAAGAAATCACAAGAATATATATCTATTATGGCTGCTCGTGTGGAAATGTGTCGTATGGCCGTTAAATAAATTGTTTATATATATATATATCTTACCTATCAGGTAAGTATATATATATATATAATAATAATAATAATGATAGTAACATCAGTTTGTTTGGAACAAAAGATCTTTAATTTTTTTATTTATTTAGAGAGCAGACAGGTCATTGGTTTTATATCGTGACTGCTTCACCTTCATCTGAAAATTCTCTGCATCGTAGTAATTATGAATTGTTTTTTTTTCGCTGGGAAAAACTTTCATTATGATATATTATCCTGGAAATTCCAGACAGTTCACAACGAGTTACGAAGAGTTTTAGGCCAAAAGGTAGAATAATGCAGTTCAAGTTCGACTATTTTACCAGATTGCTTGGATGATGGAACAAAGCTAAGGTGTGTTTTGATATGTTTCAAGGCTCTATTTCGTGTTTCTTTTTTACACCCATCGTCAGTCTTCCATTCTACATACGAAAATGAATTAATGGAATTTTTGAGATTATTGCTGGTGATCGTTGCCGTTGAATATAATTATTCTCAAAGCTCGAGAGTGTTTTGGAAGGTAATATAAATGGCAGAGTATAAGTGTCACATTATTTTCAATACAAATAGACAAATAAACGAAAGTTCGAAGTAACCAAACCTGGCCACTTGGGGGTACTAAAAATCGGAGAAGAAATTGAGTAAATGTCAGGCAGTAGTAGGCTTTTTGTATGTAAATTAAAGCACTGGAAAGAATGTTAAGGACGTACGACAATAATTGTACGTAAGTGAATATTTATATTTCTCAAAATACTGGAGAAGTTTTGGAACTGTCAGAAAGGAAATTCCTGTATTGACTGGGCACTACTGTCAAAAAGCTTGCTTGGTACAGCTGTACATGGTTTCGATAGAAATACGCTAAGGATAATTGTATAGTAATGTTAAAATGACTGAAAACCAGTGTGATATGTTTATTTTCCCCTCAGCGCATTTAGAGCAAGGTCCTCGGGTGAACTGAGGTAAGTCTACCTTAAACGAACCCTTTGGTTCAAGATAGAATAATTCCCGGGCGTGCTTTGGCAAAGGTGTGTAGTTCTGGGCACAGCGTTGATATTCCTTGTGGCTCTGCTTTCTACTTTTTATATTGCTTAAATATCTGATGCGGAATTGCAAGTTCTTGGTACTGTTGACCTAAATGTTTTTTGCGGTTTTCTTATGAGTCATTGTTCAGGGTTGTGTTTAAGTTTACCGTTGGTTGTAAGAAAGATGTCTTTGAACAGCCCATTGTTGTCATCTGACTATTTTGAAAGATTATATTTAGCGCAGCTATATATCATCTGATATATAAAGATTATATTTAGCGCTATTTTATAAAAAAACATTGTGGGTGCAGTCTGGCGTTAATGGTATGGGCTCTCTGATACTTTTCATTCATTTTGCTTCCTTGAGGTCGTGGCAAACAGTCAGTCATGCCCTAAGATTAATGTAATGTCATTGTAATGATAGGGAAAACAGCTCGATAAAAGGGGTTGACGTGAATTTAATCGTCGAGCAAGAGCTAGGCAGTTGGCGGAAGACTGGTTTCTTCTCTTGCGCTCTCACATGACATTCAACCAGCCTCAGAAGTGTTGTCAAATGAGGAGTAAATCATATAGTGTATAAGCACTCACACTGATTGAGTAAATAAAGAACAGCATCAGAAATATAGCAGTCGGGTAGGGAATGAGTATTCATAGTTTAGAGACAATTCAGAAACGTATAAGCGAGAAATATCAATAAATATTTCTTTGACCTATGTGTTGGTAATGGCCGGAGCAATGTCAAATGATGCCTTCGTACGGGTGAAAGCTAATTAATCTTCCGGCTGTACGACAAGAGCGTTTGTTATGCATTTTTATCTCCTAATTAACTGAAGTCATTTTTAAGGGAGCCATTTTCGGCATTTTTTTGTTTGTTTGTTTGAATTTGGTTAATCTGTATGAACACGTCAGAAAACATTCAAGGTGTCCTTAATCCTTTTAGGGATCGAACAGCACTGATGTGGCTGTTACTTATGTTGGGACAGATTCGCAGAGGTGGATTTTCTTTCGGTATTTGGTATTTTTATGATTTATTAAAGATTGTAATCAGATTTATGATCGTTGAATTACTTCTTACTGTTGGTGTCCAATGGATTTTTTATTTATTTCAGTGAATGTGATATTAATTTGGATATTTCCAGCTGTGTCGAAAGTCTTACTTCCCTATCTCGTGTTGCGGGTCATCGATTGACTGAATTCTAGAGAAAACGGAGGGATGGTCAAACTGGGGACTTTTAGTTCCATGAGGACATTACTTCTTATTATTAATGTGATTACTAGTAAGCCAGCTGCAGTGGTAGTTGGGAAAGCAGAATGTTCAAGCCCTAGGGCCGTAATAGTTAAAGGAGCCCAGACTTGGAAAAGCAATTAAAGCTGCGTTACGAACACCTTTAATAATTTACCTTTTGTTGAGTTATTTGACGATTATTGATTAAAAACATGAAATGAACAAAATTATGCAAGGGCCGAATATTTTTAGGATTACTGTATATGTAAAGAAGCTCCTATGATAATAGATACATTTCAAAGAACGAAATTTCAAGATATCAAGAATAAAAATTAAACGCGTGGGTGATTTGTTTTAAAAGCATCATTAGGTACGACTATATGATTGTAAAGGTTCGTTGCGCCGTGGGTTGCCTTGAAACCTTTGACGTTATAAATGCTTTGGATTTCCCAGTTCATCTGTTTATCCTGCTCTAATAATCAGTTTGATAGATTAACTGATTTTTGTTTTAAGTTATTTCAGTTTCAAAAACACATGAAAATACAAATTCAAATCTTTTCGTCCTTGAGGAAAAACCAGCAAAACAAAAAAGGAAAAAATACCACACCCACACATGATTTTTTTTTTAAAGCATGAGTAAATTAATAAACTCTCGGTTTTGCTAATTAAGAATACATCTTAATTTTCCTCACCCCTTTATTGATACTAATTCAGGATGCTTGGTTCAATTTATGAATGGTTTTACATGGGGTTAGGAGTTCCTTGTCAAGGACTTTCCATTTCCTTCTATTGAATGGTATACATTTGACAGAATGCTTCTTCTCTCTCTCTCTCTCTCTCTCTCTCTCTCTCTCTCTCTCTCTCTCTCTCTCTCTCTTCAGTTATATAACTTATAAAATGTCAACTAACAATGAATGAGTGGTTCTGTCAACAGAGGCATACTGAATGAAATGAGATCCCTGTTGCTCCCTCCATACGGGATCCGCCGGTTTGTAATTCTAGTTTTGTTATGTTCAGTTCTCTCTACTCCCTTTTTCCTTTTTCAATCATCTTTTCCCTACTTGATGCTCGAAGATTTGTCTGAATTCATGTAAGGTGTACAGATCGTGTATAAAACTTTCTTTGGTTGGTGGTTGGTTAATTTGTTTCGTATCTTTATTGCAGAAAATTCACATTAGTTATTGATGCTTCTTGACCTTGTCGCTCCATGGCCACACTAAAGGAGTTCTCATATTTTGTTTTTCTTTCTTTTTTTTCTTTTGGTCAATGTCGCATCTGATAGGTATAATAAATTATCAGTAAGAATTATGAGCGTCGAGAGACCCACTTGCTTTTAAGTTTACTGCCGATAGAAAAGCA
>NC_089792.1:40471638-40474138 GCF_040412425.1 Macrobrachium rosenbergii | reverse complement strand
AGCGGTGACCTCTCTCTCTCTCTCTCTCTCTCTCTCTCTCTCTCTCTCTCTCATATCTTAGAAAGGCTTTGTGGGTTACCCTCGCTTGGCTAACGAACCCTTTCACCAATTAACCAATTTCCTTGTCCCTTTTATATGGGTGCCCCTTCCTTTACGGGCCGAAAGGGCCTGACGGGGCCTGAGAGATGAAAGAGATTATTTTTCATTTGCCTAATTATAGTTAATATATGGGAGCTGTCTTCCTAGAGGAATACCAATTAAATTTGTGAATAATGTTATTCAAATTGTAATTGATGATGATGACGACGCTGACCTTATGACTGTAGGTATACACACAGCAGACCTTTGTCAAGATGTCGTCATGACTTGAAATGTGCGCTCCTCCGACGAGCAAGTTCTTCATGGGACGGGTTGGTATCGTTCTCGGCTAGCACTCTGCTGGGCCCGCATTCGATTCTCCCACCGGCCAGTGATGAAATAGAGAAATTTATTTCTGGTGATAGAAATTAATTTTTCGTTATAATGTGGTTCGGATTCCACAATAAGCTGTAGGTCCCGTTGCTAGGTAAACCAATAATGGTTCTTAGCCACGTAAAATAGATCTACTGTAATCCTTCGGGCCAGCCCTAGGAGAGCTGTTAATCAGCTCCTCAGTGGTCTGGTTAAACTGAGGTATACTTATTCCTCCGACGAGCTTGTTATTCTTGGTCAAGAATTCGCGGCCAGGCCATCTGTAGCGACGTTTCTTTTGATGTGACAGTGGCCGGCCCTTCACTCCTCAGTGCTTGGAGGAGGATCATCTGGCCGGCGAGAGGGTGAAAGTTACACTCACGCAAGGAAAAGAAAAAAAAAAAGTTGGGGGGGTGGGAATGCCTCAGCCTTGACTTTAACTAACCCCTCACTCTCAGAAAAATCCCAGTGTGCGTAAATGTAGAAAGGTTATCCTCCAAATTACCGGGAACAATCTTCACCGAACTTCCCCCGACGATGTTCCAAGAATTAACTACCCCCACTCGACGTTCACTTGTTTCTTTCTTTCTTTCTCTCACGGCATCAAACTCCCCCCCACCCTCCTCTTTTTTTTCTCATCTCCTCATTCGGCTCCTCCTCAGTTCCCTCCATCCCCCAATCACCCTCCCCTAACCCTCATCCCTTGTGGGAGGGAATCCCGTGACAGGTTGCTGGGGATTATTGAGGATGGGGGAGAGAGGAGGAGGAGGAGGAGGAGGAGGAGCTGACGGGAAGAAGAGGAGTGGTTGATGACGGAGAAATGGGAGATGTTGAGAAAGGATTACTAAACGAGAAGAGGCAGCCTGATGTTTTGTAAGAATTTCGAAAATGATTTTTGCTGCAATTACCATTTGTTAAAGAGTAATGGCCAGTGGGACGGGCAACCTAATGCCCTTATCTTGCCCAGGTCTGAAATATATAAGTAAAAGAAAACGAAGACTAAAGCATTGGGTTAGTTAATTATTCTCCCCCCCCTTTTTTTTTTAAAAGAGGAACACATGCAACAATTGCATGAATAGTACAAATTTTTCAAGTGTTATACTGATATAAATGGAAATAAAACAAGAAAATAATAACTAATAAATTTTCCAAAAATAGATTTTTAAATGTTACGAATTGTGATTAGAACAGCAAATTGTCTGTCATTAACTCGATCCTTGGCGAATGTTATTTCGTGTAATGACAAGTTCGGTTGCCCTTCATTGCCAGCGGGGACAATTGCATGTCATTACATGGTTGCATTTTTTTTACATTTGTACGTTTGGAAGCTGCATTTAGCAAAGAGGAAAGAAAAAGGAAAAAATAGACTTGTTAATGATAAGGTCAGAGGGAAAGGGAATAGGAAGGAGAAAGAGAGAAGTAAATTATGACTTTTTTTTTTTTGAGTTGTAAAATATGATCACATGAGAGGTTTATGGTCAGAGCAGAAATTATAGGTCATAAGATACTGATAAGTTGAAGACCTAATAAAGGGAACTTTTTAACCAAAGAGGATTGGAAGGCAAATTAGAAATTTGTCTCTCTCTCTCTCTCTCTCTCTCTCTCTCTCTCTCTCTCTCTCTCTCTCTCTCTCTCTCTCTCTCTCTCTCTCTCACACATTTTCGTGAGCAACGTATAATAGCTTTTAATTGAATGCCGAATGAAGACAGCAAAGCTTACGAAAATATACATCATAATTTATTTGGCAGACCTGGGAGATTTGAAGCAGATATTGAAGATGAGGACAGCTGATGGCTACAGCATCCTTCCAGCCCGAACCTGCCTCCTCCCATCCTCTCCATCCTTCCTCCTCATCTCTCTCTCTCCCTCGCCACAGTCTTCCCACTGCTGCTCTCTCCTCCTCAACCCCCCCCAGCTCTCTCTTTTTCTCTCTCTCTCTTTCTTCCTCCCACCTTCGGCCTGCGACAGAGCGGCGCCTCACCAATCAACCACACGTGACCTCTCCCCGTCCCCTCCCAAATAACCTCACCTTTCCCCTCACTCTTTTACC
>NC_089792.1:40369138-40466638 GCF_040412425.1 Macrobrachium rosenbergii | reverse complement strand
GAAAAAAATCTAAATATTTGAAAAAAATAGGATAATGAGACTAGTTTTCTAAGTGACGGTTGTTTCACGCTTGTTCGACCGCAAATGCCTTTTTCTCTCTACCCTCGTTGTCATTTTTGTAATAATCATTTTATTCAATACATTTGATATTATGTATTTTTGCCTGTCTTAATACCTATGCCCGTTTTGTATGTTCTGACATGTTCTCATTTCTGATTTATTTTCTGTCAACTCTGTTCAGTAACGTAGGTAACCCGTTGCTGCTATTAATGATAATAATGGAAATTATTATTATTATTATTAATAATTCTGGCCCAACAAAATAAAGAAGTCGGAATGTTTCTCATCGTAAAAAGACTGGGTCCCAGCGCACTAAGCATGCAAACATGCGCCAGTAACGACAGCGCGCTAATCAGGTGAGTCAGATATGTTCCTCAGATAATCGCGAACAGCGAAGGCCGGAGTCTGGACGAAAAGATGGAACCTTCTCACTCTCGTTCTTTAGGAGCTTGGGAGCCCCAAGGTTTACGGGGTTTATATGAATTTTGCTATTTCATCAATAACTGTCAAGTACTCAATACGTTCATTATAACTGTGATTAATAGTATAAATTACTACTGCATAAACCTTTGAGAGAGAGAGAGAGAGATAGGAATACCTAGGGCATACCTAATGACCCTGTGGCATACCGCTGGCCCGACGTTCATTATAACTGTAATTTACCTTTGAGAGAGAGAGAGAGAGAGAGAGAGAGAGAGAGAGAGAGAGAGAGAGGAATACCCAGGGCATACCTAATGACCCTGTGGCATACCGCTGGCCCTACGTTCATTATAACTGTAATTAATAGTATAAGTTTACTGCATAAACCTTTGAGAGAGAGAGAGAGAGAGAGAGGAATAGGAATACCCAGGGCATACCTAATGACCCTGTGGCATACCGCTGGCCCTACGTTCATTATAACTGTAATTAATAGTATAAAGTATTACTGCATAAACCTTTGAGAGAGAGAGAGAGAGAGAGAGAGAAAGAGATAGGAATACCCAGGGCATACCTAATGACCCTGTGGCATACCGCTGGCCCTACGTTCATTATAACTGTAATTAATACCTAAAGAGAGACTGAGAGAAACCTTTGAGAGGAGAGAGATAGGAATACCTACCCTAATGACCCTGTGGCATACCACTTTATTTCGTTCATTATAACTGTAATTAATAGTATAAAGTACTACTGCATAAACCTTTTCAAATTTTGAGAATGCCAGAGGCATACCCTAGAGAGTGGCATACCATGGCCCGTTCAGAATTAATAGTATAAAGTATTACTGCATAAACCTTTGAGAGAGAGAGAGAGAGATAGGAATACCCAGGGCATACCTAATGACCCTGTGGCATACCGCTGGCCCTACGTTCATTATAACTGGGTTAATAGTATAAAGTATTACTGCAGAAACCTTTGAGTAATGGAGAGGAGAAACCTGGGCCAGGGCATACCACTAGGTGACATGCCACCAGTTCATTATAACTGTAATTAATAGTATAAAGTATTACTGCCCTTGAGAGAGAGAAAGAGATGGAATACCCGGCATGCCTAATGACCCACCTGGCATACCACCGTTCATTATAACTGTAATTAATATATAAGTACTACTGCATAAACCTTTGAGACATACGTTAATACCCAGGGCACACCTAATGACCTGTGTACCCGCTGGCCCTACGAACTTTCCTGGTTGGATGGAAAGAGTTGTGGGGGTAGGGGCAGGAAGGTTGTGGGTGGGGGCCGGGGCTGACATGCCACCAGTTTTGATGGTTGTCCACTCAGCCTTTGCCCTGCCTGACCTCACTCCCCTCCTGTCCCCATCTCCTCCTTACTCCCCTCCTCCTCCTCCAATCGCTCTCTGCCTCTTCTAACCTATCAGGCCTTCACCCTCCTCCTCCTCCTCCTCCTCCTCCTCTCCCTCCACGGTTGTAGTGCCTGAACTTCTCTTTTTATTTATTCACGTTCTCCGTTGTTATTAATTTCAGGTTTGTTTAGAAGTTTCTTCAGTAACAGCTCTTTAAAGCCTTGTTAAGTATGTGATATTATTTACTTGCACGTGTTACTATGTATGCTTAGTGTTCACACCGAAAGGATTGCCTGGCCAAATAACAAACAAACCTATCAGTCATTCAATCCACACTCGAAGCGTTCTTTGAGGTTAAGATCGCGAAACGTTACAAGGAAAGCGTTCCTGTAGTTTATAAGGATTTCATGGGGAGGAAATGTCAGATTTTATTGTAATCTCTACTAGCCCACATCTAATGCAATTATTTTTTCTCCTCATCACCCTGTTTCTCATAAGGGATATATTATGGCTTCAGGGGGCTTTAACCTTGCCGTGGTTCACCAGTCTGTTATCTGTAGGTGCACAGATCACTGAATAAAACAACAAGGGCACAAAACAAAACATATTTTACTGTTTCGTTGTGGTCTATAATTTTTCCCTGCGCTTGACATATCTTTGAATCTTTCTGTTCTTTCAATTAGTTTCGAGATCTCAATAAAAGAAACATTAATCTTCTCGATTTTAATCATTCCTTGCTCATGAACTTGACACCATGCTTTATTATGTTTTCCTTTATTGTAGTTGTTATATATCCCATTCTTTACAAACAAATCTTCCAATGGTCGACACCTTAACAATTTGTTACGTAAACTCTACAAGTTTTTTAATTACTGTTTTCCGCGGTATTTAGTTTATATGTACCCTATTGTCTTCTCTTCTGAATGTTAGGGGAAACACACATTGGCATCTCTGCTGAACAGAAGTCACTCAGTTGGCACAAATACATGTACACCTTAATGGATACAATATTACAAGAGTAAGTACGGCTCCTTTTAAATGTGCACTGTAGGGTGATATTCTGTTTACAAAGTCTGTTTTACTTCTCAGTGTTGCATTTTTGCCTCCATATTCTGTCGAAAAGAAGCACATTATTCAGTCCTTCCTAAATTTATCTTGTTTTCCTTATCACCTCATCTGATAAATCCATCTGACCAAACTAGGATATCTGGTTCTTCGATAGAATGACCGATTTTTGTTTGAATATTTTATATACTTGATATTTTTCACCTTTTCGTTGACATTTCATAATAAGAACAGCAAGAACAAAAACTATTCTAATAAGGAAACATTCCTCTATTACTCGTATTTGTGTGATTTTGAATGTCTTATAGCTTTTCTTTGGCATCACGAATTGGTAAAGCTTACCTCTATTAAAATGAAACGCACCTGATCTGTAAAAAAAAATAACTGGCTTATTCTTCGAAATAGATCTCCTAATTTTTGCGAATTACCTTTAGTCCCCTTCTTTCTCGATTTGTCGTGAGAGAGAAATTTAAAGCAAAAACTTTTTTGTTAATCCAAACCTGTAATTTCTATAAGTAATGCTGATCTTGTAAGATAAAAAAATTTACCGTTTCAGCTTACTACAGAATTCATGATAGTGTTACTAGAAAACTAATCTTTATAGTATAAGAGACAGAAAAAGTTCGTTGAATTCTATTTAAGATATATCCAAAAGGTCAGTGACCTGTCCTGAGAAACCGAACTTTTCACTGGGATAAGAATCTCAAGATCCAACGTGCTCGTTTGATTTCCTTACAAGGAAACATCTTGTATAACAACAACAACAACAACAAAAGAATCTTGGTTATGATACAGGGAAATCACCATCCAGAAAGACTTCGTTGCTCTATGACAAAATGGAGTTGTCCTTCCTGCAACACAAGAGCATCGCCAGATCAGAGAGACTGCATCGTAAGAAAAGGACCTAGTGCAGTGAAAGGATCTTCTTGATTAGGATGAAGGGGGATGACATGCATAGCAAGTGAGAATCCTTTCGATTTTACTGTAGAAAATTCTAAAGATTCCAGGGAATTAACCATGACTGTTGTGAGGCGAGAAAAATGAAGGAATGGTGAAAACAGATCTCGATACGGAGAAAAATAAACATTGCGACTAAATATTACCGCTTTGGTTTGACTACTGCAAGCTAAAATAACTATATATTTCCATAAAGACTTTTCGTTTATAAACCACCATAAATATTGAAACTAATAGTAACAGAGGTAAGGAGCATTTTCATTAGGATTTTCATCTTACGTTGCTTGATGGCAGTAATAAATTTTAGGAAAGGTTATAGACCTTTATTGATCATGAAACTAAGGAAAGCACCAGTTAAGAAAGTGAAAGGAATATAAGGTGTGGCCAGAACGGATGATTTTTACAGAATTTTTAACCCCAAAGCAGTCAACCAGGCTCGGTGATGGTTCCACTTCCCGCTTCTAAAGTCACTGAGTCAGCAGTGAGGTCTTATGATTCCTTAAAGGGAAACTGCTTCCCGGGTTTCGAAAGCATCTTTTACTTTCTTAACTCTAAATTAAGAAAAAAATACTATAAGTCACTTGAGATTCACAGTTGTTAATAAAGTGTTTTAGTACTTAATGACCAGCCGATACAGCCTTATACTAAATCTCCGAGGAAGCAATTTTTATAACACTAAACCTGCAGAAATAGAAATTCTCTTTCTTTACGGACATGGCTTTCTTTTTCGCACTTTTACATAATGATTATATAGTAGACCGATGCACATATAACTGTACTTATATACGTATATGCTTGCATGTGGATATTCAGCCGACTGTTGCCGGTATTACAACCAGGGTGGAGTACGGCCTGGGCTTGCACCCTCATCCTGGAATACTTGCTGCGAAACAGAAGGTTATCACGTATTGTTGCCAGCCCCTCAAGGATGACAAAGCTTATAAGCTTATGTATACTGTATATATGTGTGTGTGTGTATATATATATATATATATATATATATATATATATATATATATATATATATATATATATATATATATATATACCCTCATTCTGGAAGACTTGCTAAAACAGAAAAGGTTATCACGTTTTGCCCAGCCCTCAAGGGTGACAAGAAGCATATATATATATATATATATATATATATATATATATATATATATATATATATATATATATATATATATATATATATATATACATATATACATACACACACACATACACACACACACACACACACACATACAAGCATTCAAATGTAAGACAAGAATTATAAACAATTCCATGGCCGCAATGCGGTTTGCATCAGCAGTTCGTCACTTTCTGCAAGGAAATATGTAATTTGTTGAATGTTGTTCATTTTACTCCCCGAAGTCCTTTGGAAAAAGGACCAGTTTGTTGTTGCCCTGAAAGGAAATACTACAAACCTCTTCACTCTTATGCGGTTTCCTGTCGCTACCCTTTTCCAAGTGAGCGCAGGGTGGGGAATCAGGGAGGCGATTGTTCCGGTGCATTTCTTTTTTTTTTTCTTTTTTCTTTAGTAAAGTTTGCATTTTTGTTTTAGTTACATTTCTTGTTGCGTGTTAATATTTATTATCAAATAACTTTCTTAGGTAAATGTTTGGAGGTTTCACTTGAACTTTGTGTGTGTGTATGTATATATATATATATATATATATATATATATATATATATATATATATATATATATATATATATATATATTTATATATCTAAATATATTTATGTATGTTTATATATAAAATATATTTATTTATTTATTTATAGAAATCATATATATAATGTTTATATATATATATTATTTATATTTATATACGTACAAATATGTACATAATACATACATATATATATATATATATATATATATATATATATATATATATATATATATATATATATATATATATTACCTTTCCTTACATACATACAATTTTGATTGTTATATTCCTTCCTAACATCTTGATATATATGTAGATATAAATGAATATATAATCACACACATATATATTCATATACATATACAGTATATCTATATCTATATATATATATATATATATATATATATATATATATATATATATATATATATATATATATATATATTATTCTTATACATAAATAAAATTTTGGGGTCCTGTAATTCCTCAGACCTTGTCGGTTGCATAATGCAATTTGTGAGCAGATCAATTCGTCTTCAAAAGTAAGTTAGAGGGAAGAAAGGAAAGGAGGATTTGTTGCCGGACTTCGGGGGGGTTTATGGGGTTTGGGGGAAGGGGGGGAAGGTGTGCTGAGAGGTGCCCCTTCATCACACTGCCGGATGCACCCACTGTTCCGGCGAGGAGGCCCGTCAGCGGTAGTGTGCCGCCGGTTGGAGGGCTCTTACCGCTTGTTACCGCTTCCTGGCTCCTTCCTCCTCCTGCTCGTACCGGTTGCTCCCCCTCCCACCCTCATTTCCCCTCTCCCCAACACCAATCAACAGTCCCTCCTGTTCATACCTCTACTTTTACCTTTTCTTCTCATTCTCCGGATTCTGACACAGCTCATCTTCTTACGTTCCTCCTGATTGCTCTGTCTTCCTCTTCACTGAGTCTTGCTTCACTCGTCTGTCGTCTATTCTGCGTTCCTCACTAACCTTTTTAAGTCATCTCCTTCCCCACTTCCTCTCTTACCCATTCCATGTACTACCCCCCCAGGTCACGGGATGTTTCAAGGGGTCCTACGTCAGATTCCTACGGAACTACCTCTTTGACGGTTGCAAGGGAGGAAGGCCGCCGGGGCCATCGCAGTACTTGCCTACCTGAGCTGTGCGACGTTTTGTTTTTCGATGTTGCTCTTGGATTCAGCCGTTGTCGATGCTCGGGAGTTTCGAGCCATTCATCTTTCAACACGTATATAATCTGTCTCTTATCTGGCCTTGAATGGAGGCCACATTCTCATGCATACAGTACACGCACGCGCGCGCGCGCGCGCGCGCACACACACATATATCCATATAAATGTGTGTAGGTATGGGTATTATAAAGTCAACTGACTTCTTACTTCTTTACTTACTCTCACCTTTTTGGATACGCTCGTTGCAAAGAGCGTTAGTGCGTCGTAGCTACCTCTTGTACATCAGGTTGAATCCTTCCAGGAAAGGTGAAAATTTCTTCATTTATTCCCTGCTCGGATATAGGCTTGTAGTGGCAAGCTTATCCTGAAGAGTGTGGAGGAAATTTGGAAGTTAAAGCCTTGTTGATGTCAAATAGTTCTACAATTATTGAGGGCATCAGGATAAGAGCTGTAAATCCCACACCAAAGCAAATTTGGTGTTCTCTGGTAAAGATTCATGCTGTAAAGAACAGTAATGTTCAGTATTTATTGTTGTGTTGTTTCAGATGTTAAAATTTGTACATTTTACGTCTAGTAAATGGCGAAAGTATGTGTTTCCCCATTCATGAAATGTCCTGAAAATCAGAACTGATAAAAGAAGCAGAGCAGTTTGAGATTTATTATAAACCTGAATGTTGAGAAGAAAAGAAAAATATGCATGTTTGAACAATCATTTGAACATTCACAAAGACATGTAAACTGAAATTGTCTCTCCTCTGTGCATTCTAGTAAAGAGTTTTTTTTTTTTTTCCTTTTAATTTTTGTCTAATTATATGTATTGTGTTATTTCCAGTCTCCCTAGTCGTTTTTAAGGTTATCTCCTGTTCTTGTTATTTGTGAACATTCCTTCATATTTTAGGCTAATAGTTCTCTCTATAGCTATAAGTTTTTCCCTGTTGGATTTGGCTAGAAATTGTGTGAAGATGTAATCTTTTTAGGCACCCATTTTTGCATACAAAAATCATTAGATTTCATAACTCCTATCCATGTTCCTATCTTCAGAGAAGAGATAATAAAGTGTCCTCGAGTCTTCTAATGATATAAGAATATGCATCATTCATTGGTATTTTCATATAATTTCTTGCTGTTTTCTTAGATTTTTTTCAAATTAAGAGCCTGTCTTGAGTTTTCTCATTCTTGCATAGGACCACTTTGCCCTTCACATAACTTTTGGCTCAGTATTTCTTTGCAATCTTCTCTCGTGCATCGTCTCCTCATTAAACTCTACTAACATGCGGCATAAGAGATATCTCTCTGATAGTTTGAATAGTCTTGTCCCTTTAATAAATAGTAGATTTAAAATATTTTCAGACTTCAAGCTGATTTTGTCTGTTCCACTGCATTTCAAGGAGATCTAACAATTATGCTTTGCCGTTGTGTCCTATGTTCTTAAGGAGCTGTACAAGTATCTAATCTGCACCACATGACTTGCACTTCTTCATCGTTTTTAAGCCTCCTTTAGCTCTGTCCTTGCTGTTACCATCTTATGATTCTCACTTTTTCTACTCGCCATCCTTTTTCTAAACTGAACGTGTGTTGTTACCGACCATAGTTCCTATTGCATTTGTAGTAGTGTCAGTTTTTCGTCTCTTGCTGTGTATGTCCAGTTATTACAAATATTCTCTCTAATTGCAAGACTCTTTCAGTTGAGATTTATGTAATGTTAGTTTCACAGCAGTAGTGTATGATTGATATATTGTTAAAGTACTGAAATACCAGAATAATTTACTCTTCATGTCTCGGAACACGTTTTTGTTATTTACAATATAAGGTTCCATAACTGATTTGTCTGTGAATGCTTCCATAATGTGATTCCACTCATAAGTCATTGTTTTACAATCTTGATGATTGTTACAGATGCTTTGGGTGTTACATGGGTGTTATAGTGCGTCCAACATCTACAGTACATTTAGACATGTTACAAATTTTTAACACTTGTTACATTATCTTTAACCTTTGAATATCTCTCTTACATTATTCTATCTTTTCATTCGATATATGCTTTTATTGTGCAAGCACTTGAATACGACTTTATTTGTTCATTTCTGTCTTTAAAGAAAGATTGACAATTCAGTCAGCTATGTAACTGAAAAGCTAACTTATTTAACATTTAAGGATCATCCCCTTGTAATGGCTAGAGGCATAAGTAAAAAAATATATACACACATATATATATATATATATATATATATATATATATATATATATATATATATATATATATATACACATTATGTACAGTATGTATATGTATATATATACATATATATAATATATTTTTATATATATATGTATTATATATATATATATATATATATATATATATACATATATATATATATATATATATATATATATATATATATATATATATATATATAATATAATATATATATACATGAATTTAAGTTAAAGTCCTCCTGGGACTTTGTAGGCTCATAGGGCAGGCGCTGATCTCCTGTTTCTTAGGCCGACAGCCAGTGGGGACAGGTCTCAACGCCTATGACACGTGGCCAATGTGTCCGGTAGGCCCGCTGTTTAACTCCCAACCTGAGGGCTGGTACACACACACACACACACACACGCACACACTATAGTATATGTGTGTGTTTGCGTATTCAAGAAGGATTTTGACGTTTATAAATGTTGTAAAAGATTTTTCACTCTTACTTGTCTTCCTACTAGTTTAAATCGTACTCACTCATTTTGAGAAATAATTTGTTTGCCTGTTAGGCGAATAAGCACGGACGACTCGTTGATCACAACGAAAAGTAACATTTAACTTTCGTTAAGAGAGCACGTAGAAACAAAGAAGGTATGACTGAATGTGAGAGAGACAGACAAACAAACAGACGCCCACAGAGAACCTCGTCAGCCACATGGTAGAAATCCCCACCACTCCAACAGCTCCTCGTACCTTTTGTGTCATCGGACAGGAAAGGTTCGTCCAGAACTGCAGCCTCAGCATCGAGAGACGAGATATTGGTACTTGCGGACACCTTTTCATAGCCTAACCGGAGGATTTACTGATCCCGCCGCCATTTTTATCACTTTTGGTTATTTATTTAGACAGGGAATTCGTTTCTTTCTTTCGCGAGCCCGTTTTTATCCGCTTCTGTCCACGAAATTCACGAGTTACATATAATTGAACGGTGGTGTTAACCTTAATATGAAAGAAAGCGAGAGAAATAAAAAGAACAGAAAGCTTTCAAATTTAATGATCAAAGATTTTTTTATCGTCTCCCAAGTACAGTCCACTGGTGATTTTTATTTATTGTGATGGCAGGGGCTGCCTAGAAGATACGATAATAAAGATTCCACCATCATATAGGAAATGAGAAGGAAAATTCTATAAAAAAATGTTTATACAGTAAACATAAACTCATTTTGAAGGCTAACTTTACAATAGATGAAACAAAATAAAGGCCAAATGCTCAACAGATGATCATCTGCTAGTCTGCGGGAGGCCAAACTTCTCTGCCCCTTCGACGCTCAACATCAAAGTCATCATTGTCAACGATGACGGAGAAAGTTTCAAATGATTTGACAGAGGTTGTGTTTTAGGATTTTTATTTGATGTACATTTTCAAACGCTGTGACCAGACATGAAATTAGAAATTTTGTAAGATGCGAAGATGCTGTCACAGACATACTTGATGCAAAGACACTGGTCCTGAGGACCAAGTCTGTAAAAACTATTGATGTAAACCTCTTATCACTTCTGTTATCCTTTTGGGTAAAACTGTAATTAATCATTGCTTGGAATTAAATGTGGATAGTAGGAAGAGACGTATTTTAATTTTTTTTTTTTATTCAGCAGACGTTTGCAGTTTTTGAAAACAAATTTAGTTGACGACTTTAGAGACTAAATCCCTTGCTTGTGGGTTAAGTCTCAAGTTAAGTGTACCTTAGATTAACTAGACCACTGAGCTGATTAACAGCTCTCCTAGGGCTGGCCCGAAGGATTAGACTTATTTTACGTGGCTACGAACCAGTTGGTTACAGCAAGGGACCTACAGCTTGTTGTGGAATCCGAACCACATTATACGAAATGAATTTCTATCACGAGAAATAAATTCCTCAAATTCTTCATTGGCCGGTCGGAGACTCCAACTAATAGGCTAGTTCACAACCTCCCCTTGAAGTTCGTTACTTATTTACGTGCAAGTAACTCTGGAGAGACTGTAAGGAATTAGAACCGATATGAACAGATACTATATGGTCTTTCGGCTATAGGGTTAAAAGTTCAGTGGGCTTTGATTTATGTCACCCAGTAGATAACAGTTAACAGTCTATCTAAGGGGAAGAGATTTTCATATGTATTGATGAAAACAGTGGTGTATCAGGCATATTTTAAACAATTTGCCACTGTGTTTTTTATGGAAGGATCTTTACTTAATTTTCATGATGTAAGTTATATAACACCTTATTTTTTGTAATATTGTCAGGTATAACATCTCTTATTTTACTTTGTATTATAAGAGATTGCAACTTTTAGTTTGCGATGTGAGCTTTATCTCATTTATTTTTCTATTGTGCAAAGTAAAGATTAAAACCTCGTACATTGCTTTGAACTGTGGGTCATGATATCTCTTATTTTTTGCTTTACTTTGTATTGTAACACTTATTTTTTAAATGTCATGCATGTTATTTTATTTTGTAAGGCAAAGCATAATACATTTTATGTTATTTTATAAAGATTAACAGCGCTTATTTTTTATTGGAATGTGACGTATAACACCTCTTATTTTATTTTGCAATAAAATTTATAACAGCTATTTCAATTTATAATGTGAGGTATACCACTTCTTATTTTGTAAGGTAAGGTATAACATATATTTGATTTTATAGTGTGAAATGTAACAACGCCTCTTTGCTTTTAGTTTTCTGTAAAGGAAACTACTGTGCCGGCTTTGTCTGTCCGTCCGCACTTTTTCTGTCCGCCCTCAGATCTTAAAAAGCTACTGAGGCTAGAGGGCTGCAAATTTGGTAGGTTGATCATCCACCCTCCAATCATCAAACATACCAAACTGCAGCCCTCTAGCCTCTGTAGTTTTTATTTTGTTCAAGGTTAAAATTAGCCATAATCGTGCGTCTGGCAACTATATAGGCCAGGCCACCACCGGACCATGGTTAAAGTTTCACGGGTCGCGGCTCATACTGCATTATATCGAAACCACCGGAAGATACAGCAGTTCTATTTTCGGTGGCCTTGATTATAAGACGCACAGAAAACTCGATTGCGCCGAAGAAACTTCGGCGCATTTTTTTACTTGCTTATTTTTAGGTGTAATGTATACACCTATTATGTTATTTTGTAATGTAAGAACGAATACTTTTTTTGTTATTTTGTAAAGTACAGTACAGCAATTCATCATATTTTTAAGATAAAAAGTGTAATGCCTTTTTTTTTCCTAATGTATAACGCCCCGCATTCTACTTTTTATAGCGCCTCCTCTTTTATTTTGGTGAGTTAAAGCACATCTTAATTGATTTAGTAATGTAAGTGATATATTCTCACAATAAAGTTGTTTTAATTCAGGTGTGACGAGATTGCTGAAACAGATTGACGGGAGTTGATATAATTGGTGAAAAGGAGAGGAAATGTGTTGGCAGTAATTATAATAGTTGTCACAAATATTTTACAAAAAGAGTCTATAACGAGGCACATCACAATGGCAAAGAGATTAGTATTATTTTTTTTCTCTTTTTTACTTTTATCCTACTTAGTCATAATTTATGGGGTGACTGTTTTATTTCCATGCAGTATTTTTGGCCCCCTTTCTTTGTCTGAAGAATACTGCATTTTTGATGGCTTGGCGACGAAAATTTAACATGGGAATTGTTCGTTATTTTTTTTATGCTTCTCATAACTTTCACACTATCACTAACTTCATGGATTGTAATTCTCCATAGATTAATAAATGGGGTTTAGATTGTCAGGTTTATTTCACTCTTATCTTTAGTAACTAGTTCTAAGCCACACTGAGACACCAAAGATTTTTACTATTTGCCCATTTCCTTGTTTATGGTTAAAAGTACATCTCGTCAACTGTATCCGTCCCTTGCGTTATACCAAGATAGTCCTTAATCTGACCTAAACTCTCTCATTTTTTCTAGTAAATATAGTTTTTATCTTGATCGTACAGTGAAATCCTTCTTCATTTTCTGTATGTACTCTCTAAAGTATCTGTTACGGCTCGTATTTAGGTAGTGAAATGGAAAGTATCCCAGGAAGTCTTGTATTGCTTAGTGGAATTTTATTGCAAGACTGAGCAGTGACAGTTCTGTGTACGTAGCGAGTGGTTAACGTTTAAAGCCCCTTTGCTGGATCTAAGTTAGATTCTGCCCCTGAAAATCTGTCTGTGAAAGTCATGAAGATTCAGGAAGCTGATCCTTCCCGGAAACACTGCTTTAAAGCGAAAGAGTTCAAACTACACGTTAATCAGGAGTCCCCTAGAACTGCGCGGCCGACTCAGATACATAAAATCTATATAAAATCAACAATAAAAAATTTTATTTGCCATTTCGCTCGTCTATTTTATAGTTTTAAAGCTCTGCAGTAAAGCGAAAATATCCGGTCATTGTTGGTTTGTCACTCAAGTGGTTGACGTGTTTGCGAGAGAGACGTAAAGAGATATTTTGGAATAATATTACCTGATAGGGGTGATACTGACACTCATCTTTAATGGCAACGGAATGCAGTAAAAATATTATTGACCGGTGGTGATGATTCCCGTAGCTATTGCTCTTCTAATGGTCACAGAATATTGATGCGGTAATGATACTTTGCACGGCATATTTCTGTGGACCCAAATACAGGGATGTTTCAGCGCAGTTCCATTCGACTCCATCCAGGAGTCATCTCGGAATCTGGAATGTCTTCACCTCTGACCTTCTCTCTGTTTACGAAATCATATTTGTCGCTCCTGCCCACACATGCAGTGTTATGTAGGATTGTGCTCAACTCTCTCTCTCTCTCTCTCTCTCTCTCTCTCTCTCTCTCTCTCTCTCTCTCTCTCTCTCTCTCTCTCACACACACACACTTAAAGATCCAGCATTCGTCGCTTGACCTAATCGGTGAATTATATACTTGAATGTTAATCACTACTGTTGGTTGTCGCTGAGAAGAAGAAGAAGAAAGAATAAATGATCGGTCGGCCTCCCATGAGGTAATTTTCACCTCACTGGAGGTAAACCGTTTATTAGACATTTCATCAGATATATACACAAGTGGACATTAAATTATCTTGGGTAAATATAGATCTCTCCAATAAGCCTTAATCATGAATCATTCTGACATTGTTCGGAAAAATTAATAGCTAAAAAAAACTGAAAATTAAACATTAACTGAACATCAGAGGCTAAAATGTTTTGTCAGTGGAATATTAAAAACAAGAGTTATGAGAAAATCAAGCACCATAACAAATAAGACAATATTATCGAGAACACGCATCCTCATTTGGTTCACAAATGCAACAAAAACAGCGGTTTATTTGCAGTGGATTCCGGCGTAAGAGTTATTTAAAAAAAGGGACGCCTCTTTAAAGTTTGCCACCGGCATCAGCGCTGGCACTAAATGGCACGACCTGAGCCTTCAATTAACTGCAGGTATTAGATTGGATTTAATTCGTGCCTGACACCCGTGGAGAGAGAGAGAGAGAGAAGAGAGGAGTCTGTATGTGTGGGTGAGAGAGGGAGAGTGAGCAGGCTTTGATTTTTGAACAAGGAAATTTGCGCTTTGTGTTTCTTGTGTCTATGAATTGTTTTTATGAAAATATTGATTAAAATCATTTATGAATTCACCCGTACAGATTTGTCATTTATCTGTTGTAAACTGTGAATTAATAGTTGATAGCAAAATAAACTATCCTGTGTTAAGTGTGAATATTACTCGATGTGAATTAAGTTTTTAAAATTAGTATTGTTCTTAATGAATCTGTTGATGGTTAATGTATCTTTTGCGGAGATGTACTATAAAGATGGATTGACTGTAGGCACTTGTGTTTGAAGAAATGAAAGAATGTTCGAAATACAGAATCTTTGAAAATTATGAACTTTCTCTTTGTTAACGGGAGGACGATAATTATAAACATTCAGAATGCAAACCACTTGTGGTATTGCTATAACATTTTTGTACATTTAGTGTACGGCTTGGTTGCCGTTTAATAGGATAAACGAAACCCATACTGTAAATTGTTTCAGAATGGTAATTAAATATAAGATTACCTTTGCCCGCACCGAATTCGATATAATTTCCCTTTCTATAACTTGAACTCCTTGCCTTTTCTCTGTTACAAGCTTTCATATCCGTCAGCTTTAAAATCAGGTGTGTCATCGAATAAGGAGGTAAATCCTTTGACAGCTCTTCTCTCTCTCTCTCTCTCTCTCTCTCTCTCTCTCTCTCTCTCTCTCTCTCTCTTCTTCGTGGCCTTTGTTGCGTTGTGGTGTCAAATTGTTTTCCCAACATTCTACCAAACAATTTATTTCTTTATTATAATTATAAAGTATATATATATATATATATATATATATATATATATATATATATATATATATATATATATATATATGCCACACAACATCTATAACGTATACGTAGAAAGAGAGAAATTAATGTCCGATTCTCCTACCCAAAAGAAACCCATCAATGATTTCTCAGTTGGAAAATAGACACACTGGATTTCGTTCTCCCTCTTTCATTAGAAGCATATATATATATTATATATATATATATATATATATATATATATATATTATATATATATATATATATATATATATATATATATATATATATATATATATATATATATATATAATATATATATATATATATTATATATATATATATATATATATATATATATATATATATATATATATATATATATATATATATATATATATATATATATATATATATATATATACATATACATATATATATGTGTGTGTGTGCGTATGTCAGTGAATCAGCTACTGTAGAAGTAAGGCTCTGGATATTCGAAGCGTTGTTTAATCAGGCGTAAATGGATTGTCTTTGTGTCAACTCGTTTACTTAGTGGTTCAAGCACAGTTGATTGTGACAAGCCGTCGTAAGAGCAGCATCAGAAGCAACAGCACAGCGTCAGTCGCATCGAGCAGGTGTTTGCAGTCACCATCTGGTACCAGCAGGTAACTTTAGAAAGGAATAATAATGGCAATTGCCACAGTCATATGCGCATTCAATTAAAGTTAGATAACATTAGGTATTGTTAAGGGCCAGCCCTTTGTTGGCACCAGGTGGCACCAGGTGGCAGCAGGTGGCAGTAGGTGGCTGGGCGGGTTAGCAATCAATACCTCACAGCAGCAACAGCAGCCAGCTCAACCTGGCCCAAGGCCGAACCTGCGACGACCCATGTACGCACGCACGAACGCACGCACACCCAGGTGTGAGCCTTTCTGCTCAGCCTCCTCCTCCTCCTCCTCCTCCTCCTCTCTCCTCCTCCTCCTCCTCCTCCTCCTCGTGCCCCCAATCTGACATCCCCACCCTCCAACACCGGAGCCCCCTTTTGGGAGCATTGTCTCTTGCATTTCAACGTTCCTCCATTTTCTCTTGTTTTTCTGTTTCCCTTTCCTCTGCATTCCCTCTTGTTCCCTCCCGTATCTGCAGAGTAACACCTGCCCTCTCTGGCTTTCTTGTTTTTTTTTTTATTGCCTTGCCTTTCCTCTCATTCATCCGTTTTCCATTCTCTCTCTTTTACTCTCCGGCTCCCCTCAGGTAAGCCATTCTCTCTTTCTCTCTCTCTCTCTTCTCTTCCCCCTGTCGTTACTACTGTCATCCGGGAAACAATGGCAGGACATTGTATAAAGTTTAGTTGTTTTTATTAATGTGTGAAATGCAGAGGGATTAAGGGACTCTCGTCCTTGGTATTCTATTTGTGATGGCTGTCCTCTTCTATCTGGGGTTATGGGAACATGTAGAGGCGTCTGTGTATGTGTGTGCGCGTGTGCGTTTGCATCCGTGAAATTGCGAAGCTTTGCTTTTAATCTCTCCCTACCTGTCCGCGCGCAAGCCTCTTTGTGTCTTAATGGATCAAAGTGTAGACAAAGATTTGGAAATACTGGTAATTCGCTGTAATGGAATTAGTATGTGTAGAGTTCAATCATGTCTCTTGTTATTGTTGTATAAAACCATTCATTATCTGCTTTTGTTTGTTAACCAGTTCTGAATCATCTTTCGAATAATGTTCACTGCAAAGAAATTTATTTTCATCGGCTTTTATTAAATCGAATCCCTATGCCATTCGCTGTTCTTTTATTTTCAGGTAGGTAAAATTGATGCTGTTAAACCAGGAAGCTTTTAATGCAGTGGAATGCAATATCTCGTCGCCTGCTTCATCGAATTAGGAATCTGGTTTGAAAGTAAAGGTCATTATAAAGCCGATGAAGTACATTTACCAAACGAAATTAGCTGTACATTCCATGGTACTGCGTGATCATCAAAGTTCAGATAATCATGCCAAGTTAAAAGTTCGCGTTAAGAATAAATTGAATTGTGAACATTACCGTCAGTGTTTGTTCGGATGTTGAATTCTTGCTTCTGCTGGTGTGTGTGGATTCGACGTTTACGCACTCATTTTTATTTGGCTGCTCACCTTACATTTGCTGTCGTATTATGGAATACCTTTCGATTGTACTGTGAATATTTGTTTGGGAGTAGTGTACTCACAACATATATATATATATATGTATATATATATATATATATATATATATATAATATATATATATATATATATATATAATATATATATATATATATATATATATATATATATATATATATATATATATATATATATATATGTATATATATGTATATATATATATATATATATATATATATATATATATATATATATATATATATATATATATATATATATATATATATATAAATAGTGTGTGTGTGTGTTCGCTTACACGTATGTCCAAAATTGACATCAAATGCTTTGTTTCATTCTTGTGTTCTAGTGTTTGCGGTTTTTATTCAGTATTTTCTGATTGGATTCACAGGCTTCTAAACACATGCATTCTGATGTGGTTTTTCGTTCTAATCTACTTTGAATTCTGTAAACTTTCTTGCTGGATGAGCAATGAATAATATATATAGGATTTACGTTAGTAGTTCGTGCACTCTTTTTCGTTTTGACAGAATTTCAGATTATTATTATTATTATAATTAGGCATGGCTTAGCAATCTTATCGCCACTCATTGCTTGGAAAGGATTTCATGGGGTTTCGATGCATCTCGAATTCATTCTATGAAATGTAAATGTAAATGTATGGATAATTCCTAGCTGCTCTGTAGACTTTTGAGGTTTGATCGTTTGGTTTAATTTTTCTGAATCGCTTTGACATTATTTTTCTTCTCGTGTCAAGTATGAATTTGTATAGAATATAAATTTTTTGTAACTAGAGACATTCTGTGTTACCGTTGAGGCTTAGGATGCAAGTTCAATTAAGTGTCAGCTTTGGTTTGGCTAAGGAAACAAAGACCTCTCAAACGAACAAAAAATACCAGTGAATTTGTCTGTGATGACTCGCCTGGGTTTCTTTCTGTTTATTGTTTATTTCCTCGATTCTCTTAATGAGATGTAGGTCTTGTCTTATCTGTTGATGCGTTAGTGCATCTCTTTCCATTTCATCTATTGAGGAGTGTACCAGCCACATGCTGATGAAAAGATTATAAGAAACAAAGAGAAGACTTTACAAATCAGTTGCTGAAGAAACAGCTGTCTTTTTCATTAATGTACAAAGAAAAGTATATCTTAGTTTAACCAGACCACCGAGCTGATTAACAGCTCTCCTAGAGAGGGCTGGCCCGAAGTATTACATTTATTTACCTGGCTAAGAACCAACTGGTTACCAGCAACGGGACCTACATCTTATTGTGGAATCCGAACCACTTTATGACGAGAAATGAATTTCTATCACCAGAAATAGATTCCTCTAATTCTTCATTGGCTGCTCGGAGAGTCGAACGTTGGGCCAACAGCGTGCTAGCCGAGAGCTCTACCCACCCCTCCAATGAAGAACTCATTAATGTACAAAATGTGCATCGCCTTTGGAGGTGGAGATTTGTTATTTCACATTACGCTAATATATTTTCCGTAATTTTTTCTCATGCTTAAGAAAAATGATCAAACAACACAAAAACCCCCAGACGAAATAATAGGAGAGAACTTCGAGTTTGTCTTCGATGTCTGTTTTGAATGATGAACGACCCTGTTATTGTCATGTGTTATTGGATGATTGTTTCATTCCTTCTGCAGCTCTTTTTCTCTCGGCAAATTAGATGATTGAAATGTTTAGATACTTTATTCATTTGCTGGCACTGCGGAACTGTTTGTTTTATGTGCATGTGTTCGTGTATTGTTGAATATATATGTGTTTGAACCATATATGTTGACTGTTATGTAGTTTAAGGTTGCTGGATAATTTTAAGGAAATGGTCATAGACCTCTTGCAAGTGTGTGTGTGTGTGTATATATGTACATTATGTGTTTGTAATATTTATGTGTATATTTATATATATATATATATATATATATATATATATATATATATATATATATATATATATATAGATATATATAGAGAGAGAGAGAGAGAGAGAGAGAGAGAGAGAGAGAGATAAAACCTGTTCCCAAGCAAGATAATCTTAAGTGTAAACTTATATTATTTCCAAGGCAAAGTGTACGGCAGTTAGTAGCTTATTTCAAAAAGCAATAAAGAGGTTAGAATGTAAGAGTAACTAAAACTGTTACATTAAAACTTAAGTCTGGCTAGGTCTACTGCCATACTAAGGTGACTTACGATTGCAGTAGCGTCAGTTTTCGACGACCAGTTCTACAGTAAATTCTAATCGTCGCTAGATTTTCTGTGCCAGCCGTTAAAATTCAGTGCCTACATTTTGAAGGTAATATTGTTATTTGTTTTATTACTTTCAGGTCACTAGAGGATTTTTTGGAAAACTTGCCCACATTTTGATCTCTTCCGCTTTTAGGTTATTTCTATACTTGGTTTTCTTTTTGTCATTTGAACGCATGAGGGCTATTGGAAAAAAATGCTGTTTGGGCAAGTGAAAATGATAATTTTTATCGACGTTCTACTCCTTATTTGAGTAAGTCGCGAAAGCCCGAATTAATAGCTCATAGATTGATATGCAATTGTAGGAATTATTAGAAAGAAAGCTGTAAAAGGCAGGATTTGAGAGTAAAAGGAAGTTAGTGGTGTTACACTTTACTTAGAACAGGTATTTGTCTGTAGATGTGTTAGCGTTTTGAACGTAGAAATTGGACGGACATGGTGTGAGCTTTTTTTTTTTTGATACGCGTTAATATATTAACGCAATAGCGTAACGTTGTGACAGACATCACTGCAAGCCCTTATCAGCTTATTGTTAACTCATCCTGGTTAAAGTACGTATAAGAATTTCTTATCTGTAAAAATATGATTTGTACGTACCTTTCATTCATCAGCAGATTTTAGGGAAAAAATATTTGGTAAATTATCAAAAACAAGCTATCGTGCAGTTTTTATTTATAAATAAATCGCCCTTGTCCCATCGTTATGACGAAAATGAAACATGTCCTTGTTATTTTGTTGCAGGTTGGTCCAGCAGAACGGTCTTCCACAGATAAAGGTATAGTATCAGATCACTAATATACACACACAAACACACATATATATATATAAATATAAGTATATATTTATGCATACACACACACACACATATATATATATATATATATATATATATATATATATATATATATATATATATATATATATATATATATATATATATATAACTGCAAACAGTACATGCATGCATATATATGTATATATATAATATATAATATATATATAATATATATCAATATATATATATATATATATATATATATATATATATATATATATATATATTATGGCCTACAGGTGCACTGTAAACCAAACTCACTGTTCCCTGCTGTATCCTTTCATCCATTCATTACAGTATACTTTAATAAGTAGTCCAACTTTCTTAACGTTACCTAGCATCAGAATTCACCTCTCATTAACCTAAATGATGTTTGTGTATTCACTCAAACTTCACTTCTTTTATATTAATATTTATCATTAGAGAGAGAGAGAGACGATAGGTAACCCTGAATGCCATTTCATGTGAGATAAATGTTTTCAGTGGATGAATAGAAAATTCCCTTCTCCCTTCCATGTGTTTTATTTTCACTAGTCACTGAATATGCCCATGCCCTTTGTTGGGATAAGTGTCCTCCATTCTAGGCTATGAATTGCGAGTGCATCATTATGCATTTCAAGGAAATCAGAATCAGTCCTCGTGTCTTTTCGTTTGACTTGGACTGAGGCCGCCGAAATTTTCATTGAAATAATTAATATTTGTTTCCTGCTGCCACATTGATGTCATTCAGCATTTCATTGGTTTTATACTTGTCTTGATTGCTGATGGAATGACATTTTGTCAATATATGTCGCCAACGAGACACAACTGTTGAAACGTAGTAAAACTTTATTAAGCATCATATAGTTTTCATTTAGATGGTTTTATATTTTTTTGTTTTCTTGTTGAGAAGTGATGTCATAATACTGCGTGTGACTAACTTCGTTGTAATTTTTTTTTTTATTAAAATATTTCGTTTACTCTTCGGTCTTTTCTGATAACGTAAACTGTCTTTTACTGAATCAGCAAGAGTTTTGGATTAAGGGTACAGTGAAAGTCAGAAATATCGGGGTAGTGCATTTTGTTCCTCTTTTTTGGATATGCAAATGCGCTCCTTTTCAGGCAAATGTGAATACAACAGGCTCAAAATTCAACCCCCTCGGAATGAATTGCTTTTTGATCTTACATTCCACAGTAATTCAGAAATAGCTCTCGATGGCCTTGTGTTATTGGCTTTCATTCTGTTCTCAGATTGAGGGAGGGTGATTTGAATTGCTTGTCTGATTGCAGGAGAGATGGTACGTTAGGTGCGCATTTTTGCTTTTACTTAAATAACATTACAGCGTACACCTTCAGTGTTGAATTCCTATGTGGATCAGTTCATTTTGAATTTGTCCAGATATATAGATATGGTTTTTAATTTTACTAGTTTAATAACGATTCTAAATTGCGATATTAATTTCCATGTGGTTGTATGATACTGGAAGAAATATATATCAAGTATCTCATAAGTTTCAGTAGTTCTAAAACTTTATTCCAAAACATAGCATTATGGATACTTCATGTTCAATATCGTCATATGTCTATGTCGTGCTTGGGTTTTTTAAATGTAAGCACATAAACCAAAATCAAGCTGTTAGCTATCTTGGCATTTTATTGCTTTTGCTCTCTCTCTCTCTCTCTCTCTCTCTCTCTCTCTCTCTCTCTCTCTCTTTCTCACATATATATATATATATATATATATATATATATATATATATATATATATATATATATATGTGTGTGTGTGTGTGTGTGTGTGTATGTGTGTGTGTGTGTTTTTGAAGGAATCAAAAGTAGACTGTTGTAACTAACTGTTTTTATTTACAGGTCAATTAGTAGCTGTCTTTGTGATTCTAGAAAACAGGTGCTATAACTAGACATTTAACGTTTCTTAGAGGCCTAGTAATAATGCAAAAGTCATGCTCAACGCTCCGCTCCACTGAGAGAGAGAGAGAGAGAGGAGAGTGAGAGGGCGTTAGGGCAGTTTACAAAAGGTGGTGGGGAGGGCGGATTGTTCATGGTTTAACCTAATTGGAAATAATAGTGTTCCACTTCCATCGCCGGTCCGTACTAAAAGATAAAATTTTAAAACAGCCCCTATTTTGCTAGAAAAATGCGATAGAAATAACAAGCAAACGAGTAGTGGCGATAAAAAGCATAAAATAAAATGAAGCTATGAATATTAAACAGGCCACTTGCAGTGTACAGCTACCTAGAGAAAATAGATGTAAAAAATCACTATTTCTGGCAAAAACTACCACCTGTGTGGTAAGGGAGTGTGCAGAGCACAAGATTGGAGAGAGAGAGAGAGAGAGAGAGAGAGAGAGAGAGAGAAAATCTTATAATTCTCTCCTGGTAGGAGAGAATTATCTCTTTAAGAACCTCCGCTTTCACTAATGATTTGGTGTTATGATTTACAAGATTACTGATTGCACATTGATTACTTCTTCTCATTGCGGTCCACAGGAGTCGACCAAGAATCAGACACACGATTAACAGAGACATATTGGGTTTTCAAGGAAACGCGTCCATACCATTCCTTTGATCACTGTTCAGAGGAGAGAGAGAGAGAGAGAGAGAGAGAGAGAGAGAGAGAATGCAGAAATAAGTAAAGTAATCTATAAAATGTTGAGCAGGGACGGTGTCATCACAGGTGACATTCCATTAAAAGTTGGGAACTCTATGGTCAGGGGAAGAGAGTAGCTGATACCGAAGTGCGGAGGGACTCCTCTGATTCGGGGACAGGCAGCAACACCGACAGGTGAAGCGCATCCGTCGCAACACAACTTTACTCTGGGCGTTTTCCTTAAAGGCAGGTGAAATGCCTTTGGTTTCGATTACAACTTAAGTGTTTTGTCGACACGAAGTTTTCATAATCCCAGCAGATTATTTGTATATAAAGTGCAATCCGATTGAAAGGTGTCGTGAAAATTGAGATTTATGAACGCTCGAAGTGTAGTGTTATTTCTTTCCTATACCGATTCCAATATGCATATGCAAATGAGGGATGGATTGATACCTGAGCCAACGCAACGCTGATATGGTTTTTATCGGCTGTGAGATTTAAAGGTGACAATGACAGCTGTGTTCTTTTTTAGGCACAGTTACTAAAAGTGAACTTCCAGGAAAATACTTTGTCTCTCAGCACATCCATGGAAGCAGACGAAGGCTCTCATGTCTTTCCGGACGTAGCGGGTTAAAATATTTAGGATGATAGATTGGTCATTCGGCAATGGTGTCAAGGGAAGTTTATCTAATACGCCATCCCATTATTGGTGTATTTCTTGCCGGGCAACCTTTTTTAGCCTTATAATGAAGGATATTTATTTTTGCCGAGATTTTTACGTTTTGTGCATTACTTTACGCTTATAGAAAGCGAGATGACAAAAATTTTTTGGTTGTTGCGGGTGTAAATCCAAATAACCATGTCATTAATAGGTTTACTTAAAAGAGTATGGAGAGATGAAAGATTACCGTTGGAATCATAATACATGCCATTTGGAATATTTCATTTGCCTCAAATGAATGTAAGTTGTTGTTTACTTGGATGGAAGGAGGAAGGAAATGGAGAGGCTATCCACGAATGAAGAAGTAGACCTGCCTCTTAAAATAGTGAAGGTTATAGGAGTCAGGAAAGACGAGGTTGGAAGAGATTTTCAAGAAGGTAGAAATAAGTCGTGAACCACGTTTATAATCCTAAGAGGGTTACCGATTTCCCTGAGGAACTGTTATGTGTGCCTCAATATTATGCATGGCTGTAATTATCATCTTTATTATCTTGAGTATTTGGCTTTTTAGTTGTTGAAAATATCACAGTGAGGCTGTATTGGTGACAGAGAAGACGTTTCTTAAGTTACTTTATCACATCATCTTTTGTGTCAGGGTTGGTAGATTTTTTCTATATATATACATATATATATATATATATATATATATATATATATATATATATATATATATATATATATATATATATATATATATATATATGTGTGTGTGTGTGTGTGTGTGTGTGTGTGTGTGTGTGGCTGTGTGTGTGTGTAATGGAACTAATCAACAGATGTTCACATTTCACGAAATAAATTTTGACTTGCATCGAGATCAACCCAAGTCTTGATAAATGGAGCAGGGTGTTACCAGCTGACCTACACAGGTCATAAAAGACATTGGAACCTCAGCACTTCTGTACTGAGGTTTTTCTGAACAGAATGCCGCCTAACATACCCGTGAGTTTACCTAACATCACTGGCCACAATGACCCAATGATTGAACTCAGGTCTCTCAATCAGTTGGGTCATCAAGTCAAAAGACATGGTAAATTTGCTAGTAAGTTAGGTGGCAGTCTCTCAGGAAACTATCTCGATTACAAGAAGTGCTGGGGTTCAACTTTGTTTATGATCTGTGTGGTTCAGTTGGCCAGTGCCCTGCCTTTCATTTGAAAGGTCCTGAGTTTCGATCCTGATGTGAGTTAAATTTATTTCTGTGGCTACAATATCATGTTTAATTAATTCCATCACATTCATGCTGAGGTTAATTCAAAGTAATTTTGCCAGTTGGATCATTGGTGGATCAGAGTTGTGTATAACCTGCTGGTATGTTAGGTGGCAACCTGCTCAGGAAAAACCTCAGGCAAGAGAATTACCTAGGTTCCAACTTCTTTTACCTGTGGGGGGCAGTTGGTTGGTCCCTAACCTTTCATTTGAGAGACCTGGGTTTCAATCCCAATTTGAGTCAGAAATTTATTTATGTAAAACATGTGTGCTCATGTGTTGATGAGTTCAGTCATATTCCTCTGAAGAAATTAATACAGGAAATGCCATGAAATGGAAATGCTGGTGGGTCACTGGTGGGTCAGGAGATTAAGGTAAGGCACCTTACTCACGATAGGTGAAACCTGCCCAAGAGAAAAACCTCATTGCCTATATGGGTGGGCTGGTAGGTCCCTTGACTTTCATTTGAGAGACCTAGGTTTGATCCCAGTGTGAGTTATATATATATATATATATATATATATATATATATATATATATATATATATATATATATATATATATATATCATATATATATATATATATATATATATATATACTAGGCCATGATCGTTTCAAATCCCTACTGTGTGTCATGTATAAGTCATGTGCAGAATCAAAGCGCTCTGGTTCAGTTTAACACAGTAACCATAATCTAGAGAAACTTGTGCAAGGGCCCAAGTGAAAATTAACTAATAATTAACAGGTATGCGGGATAGAGGCACGAAGGAACTGCTCCCAAGAAAGACATCGCATGGGGCATTCCTCGGCTTCATTCAGCCTCTCCGCACCCCTGCTTCTCCCTCTCTTGGAGGTGATTGGCTTAGGGACTTGTCTTAGGCTTACCAGCCAGTTGGTGCCAGAAAAGGTGACACTAATATATTTGAACTTTTGGGGGTTTTAGTGTTGTGGGGGCAGTTAGGGGAGGACAGGTTTTCTCTACTGCTGAGAAAAGATGATGGTTATTCTGGTTCCTCTCACTATGGTGGCTAGATATGCTAAGGACTCGAAAATTCTTGCAAGCCCCTGGAATGGCTTATATATATGTGTGAGTGTGTGTGTGTATGTGTGTGTGTTTTTTGATGGGAATACAAATCTGTGCACTCATATGTGGAGTTGTTTTTGACTCTCTCCTGTTTTCATTGCTGAGTTTTCCTTTTTTCTTCTGTGCATGCCACACTTGAGAGATTTGTTCATTATGTACTTTATTACCTTGCTGATTGTGATTATTTCCCTTCCAGTAGCCATATTTTGTGCTTGTTGTGCAGTGTAGTGCTTGTTATTGGGGGGGAAAGATCTTTTCTGTGTTTCTTATTTGTCTGTGGTGTGTAAGCCACATGGGTGATCTCTCATTATTTTGTGATGTTGAGCATTCTGTGGCAGCCACCAATGTGAAAACTAGCTACCTTGGAGGAATTTAAGCCAGACTTTAGGTATTGTTCAGGCAAGGACAGACTTTGCAGTAAGTTAATGTCCCTTTGAGAGGTCGATTGCGTTTGGTTTGCATTTCGTGCAGGGGAAAAGAGTGCACAAAAGATGAACGATGTAATGAGTGCTTTGATTGGAATATTCACAGTTAATTCTCTATGAAAAGAGGAGGGGAAAGAAGACTACGTTGTCTAGGGAGGCTACCATGAGCCCTTTGCCGTTGTTCCTTTGGTTCCAGCCTCCTGTAGACCCTCCCTTCCTGCAACGCTACCTGCATCTGCCTCTCTCTCCCTCTTCATTAAGAGTGACTCACATTATACTGAGGGAGATGATTCAGCATGTACTGCACTTTTTGGCTACCCAAGGTTATTCAGGGCAGCCACCAGCATTGGGAGATTCATAGCTTCCAATCCTAGGCCTTGTCCCCATCCATACAGATTCACAGACTTCAAAACAAAGTGAGGCGACATCCACCAAGAAGAGGACAAGATCTGGGTTGGTGACCTCCCTCCCCCACCCCCTAAGTATCAGTGGTTTGAGCGAGGTTGATTAGCAGCAGCACTGGAGTCAGGGTGGGCAGAGAGACCTCTTTCAGTTGCCTCATCAGTCATCTCCCCAGCCAGTGTCATAGGGACAGATCTGCATAGAGGCTAATCGGAACCATATACAGGTGTCATCAGAAAAGGAGTGCATTGTGGGCTAGTGTTTTCACTAGGAGGAGGTTCCATTCTCCAAGTGATTGCAAGTATTTTTTGCCAGAAAGAGGTCGTTGGACAGGGCCTCTTGTCCCTGCTCGGAGAGGCAAGACAGAGTGTCCTGGCCTCCATGGGGGAAGTCGTTGCCATCGTTCAGAGTGCGACACACCCTCCAGTCCTGATTGGGTAAAAAGAGGTTCTCTCAGTCTCAGATCATATTGGAGTTTCACTCTGTCGATTGCTGCCGAGTGAGGTCAGAAGCCAAGCAGGACAGAGACCTGGAAGACAAGCATCCTCTAGTAGAGACACACCTTCGTTGGCCTCTTTGGATGGTGTGAGGAAAGACTTGGATAGGAGCCCAGCAGATCACCATGGACAGGATGACGTAGCCCATTGGGAGGCCCGTGAATGGGAGCATGGGTTTCTTTACTTAGTTTTCCATATTTGCTGCCACCTAGGTCTCTCTGACCCACCCACAGCAGTTGCCGAAGAATCTGAGAAGCAATCCTACTCTGAGCAGATAGCAGAAACAGTGCCAGAGGTTAAGCAGTCATTTCACCTCCTTTTGTCACCCCTGATCCAAGGCTTGATAGAGCAGATAGACGACTAAGTGGTCGGACCTGAGAACTCTGTGGCTGTCTACAGGTCAGACAAATCCACCACCATCCCAAGAAACATTGAACCTCCATCTGCAGGTTGGGGAATAAGGTTCCACTCAAACAAGTCAAGCAGCAGCAGGTGAAATTCAGCAGTGCAGAGGCCTCCACCATAGAGTTGGGACTAGCCAGAACCATCAGAGCCATTTTGTTGTTCAAGAGATGCCATTTGGCATGGTTGGCAGAGGTTAAGAACTCAGTCCTGCAGAAGAGATGGCCTGCCCTCAGGATGTACTTAGGCCCGTCAGGAAAGGACCTCTCCTATATCATGCATCATGTGGGACACATTTGGACAAACCTCATCCTCAGACATTCAGGAACCTTCCTCTCTGGTAGCTTACCAAGGGCATCTATCTGCGAAAATATCTTGACGGTTGGCTCATCCTCGCATTGTCAAGAGAGGAAGTGGAGAAAGCGAGGGACATGGTCTTGGACATGTGCAGGATTTTGGGTGTCGTGGTGAACCTCCCCAAGTCCGAGTTGGAACTGGAGACCTACATCAAGTAACTCTGATGATGCTCGATGTGGAATTGGAAAGTGCCTTTCCTTTGAAGGAGCAAACAGAAAGACTGATAGACGTCTCCCTCAACTTTCTCTCCCAGGCAGCGCCACCAGCCAAGAAGTGGCAGGTCCTAGTGGGCCACCTGGTCTCCCTTGAGAAATTGGTTTCAAGGAGCAGAGCGCACTTCCGGTCCCTCTAAGTGGCAGATAAAGGAGGCTTGGAATTGACTAGAGAAGGACCTGACGCAACCCATACCAGTGATGGAGAAGGTAAAAGATCTTATCTGGTGGAGGGACCCAGCAAACCTGACACTGGAAGTCCCACTCAGCAAGCTGATGCACCCCAAAATCGCTGAAAGCACATATCAATGGAGAGTGTGTTTTGGGGATGTGGAACCCTTAGGAGAGAGCACAACACACAAACATCCTGAGGATGAGAGCAGCATGGTTAGTGATATAACACTTCAGACACTACCCCCAGGGGCACTTGGTCGTTGAGATGAGTGATAACACGATGGCGATCACCCACATCAACAAATTGGACAGGATGGTGTTTCCCACCCTCTTCAAGTTGATGGTAGTGATGCACAAGTGGACAGCTTCCCAAAACCTGGAACATGGCCAGGTACATGCTGAGAAAAGGAAGCATAGTGGATGACTCACTAAGCAGAAAGGATCATTATGGGATGAAGTGGTCCCTGAACCAAAGAATAGTCAACAGTCTTATAGATCTGTAGCAGGGCCCCATGATGGATCTCTTTGTGACAGCTGCCAATGTGTAGTTGCCACTGTACTGTTCCCTGATACTGGACCAGAGGGACAACATGGATGTGTACACCTTCCCACTGTTCAGTCAACTGAGAAGGATGCTAAACAGGCTCTACCAGCCCCAAGGTCTATGGATGACCAAGGTGCCCTTTGGTCACAGGCTGAGTGGTTTACCAACTTGCTGCACCTGCTGGTGGACATCCCAAGAGAGTTGGCCCAATTGTCCAACCAACTGTGCAGGAGCACAATGGTAGGTGCCATCGGAACTTAGCCTCCATCCGGCTTCACAGTTGGAGACCATCCAGCAATTCTTACAAAAAAAAAAAAGGATTTTCTAAGCAATCTTCAGCAACCATTACAGTTACCTTCAGACCCTCTTTAGTCCAGGTATACTAGAGGAAGTAGACTGAGTACTGGTGTTGGTGTTGTCAAGGCATGTGGGAAGGACACTGCAGACTTCTGGTTTTCCTAAGGTGTGAAAAGGCCCTGTTGGTAATGGCCATTGAGGGCTACAGAGCAGCCCTCACCCAGGTCTACAGGTCGAGGGGTATCAATTCCTCTTAAGTCTTGGGAGTTGTCAGCTATCCTAAGGAGGGTTACATAAGAACTGCCCTCCAAGAGAGGTGAGGGATCCAGAGTGGAACATCACCAAGGTCCTTGCCACCATACAGAGAGCCTCTTATGAACCTCTCCAGCATACCTCAGACAGGAGCCTATCCTTAAAGACTGTGTTTCTTCTGGCACTTGCCTCTCATATGTGGTTGCCCACACTAAAGGTTGGTCATTCATGTCCCCACAGTTCATGCCTGAGCTCATGGCTAAGTCTCAAGACTCTGCAGTCCCAGACCTTAGATTTGAGGGTTTCTACATCCCCTCCATGAAGGACGTCATTGGGGGGAACAAAGAGATGTTGATCTGTCTGTTAAGAAATCTAAAACAGTAGCTTATGAGGATGGCACCACTAAGATCCAGATTCAAAGGTTCTTCTTCATCAGGGGCAGAGCAATGGAGGTATCTAAGAACACCATCTCCTGGCTGAGTGAGATCAATGCAAAGGTCTAAGACTCCGACAGGGACACAGCAGAGTTTCCAGGAAGGATAAAAGCCCTTGACATCAGGACCATTGCCCCTTCAGTGGCATACAAGAGGAACCAGTCCCTCCTACAGGTAGGCAACTGGTGTCAGGAGTATGGAAGTGCCAACCCACATTCACATACTTCTACCTGAGAGACTTAGCCCATAAGTCCCTAGACAAGTACATCCTGGGCCCCATAGTTGCAACCCAGCAGGTCATCTGAGTCATACAGTCCCACCCCCTCCTACATTGCGGTGGCCGAGCTCCACTACAGGGACTCCAGAGTACCATCCAAGATGTCTAGAACTTGTGAGTACAGTATGTTATGTCAGTAGTTGCATAGTTCCTAGGGCTGTTACTTAAACGCCTTTTCATTGACACCTTGTACACCGGGCACACCCTTCCAGGTTACTAGGGGCAGATCATCCTCCCACCTCAGACTAAGTCTCCATTTATGAAAGCATAGGTTTGTATTCCTGTCAAAATAAATAACAAATTTTAAATGTAATATGTATTTTTCCTAGGATACAAACTTATGCTTTCCCAAGGGTAATTTTTATTCACCTCGATCTATCCCCCAGCAAATACAGTAGGACTGTCTCAGAGGCTGATTTACACAGTGGAAGAAGCGGGCTGCATGAAGTCTGGTCAGGTCATACACCTAGGCCTTAGGATTTTGTTTTTGAGGCACGAGTATCTCCAGTCATGAAAGCATAGGTTTGCATTCCAGGAAAAATACAGTTATACTTAAAATCTATTATATATATATATATATATATATATATATATATATATATATATATATATATATATATATATATATATATATATATATATGTGTGTGTGTGTGTGTGTGTGTGTGTGTGTGTGTGTGTGTGTATGTATAGCTACTTATTAATTTTTGTCACATTCACTGTGACATTTTTTGCATTCACAAGCATTAAGCTACAAGTGTTGTTTAATATCAAATTCATTCAACCTCGTAATAAACACCGAAGGGCAATTTATAAGTAAAATATGCGATCGTCACCTGGTAGACTCGAACCACTGGGGTTGAGTGAATTTGATAATGAACAACATTTCTGGCTTAATGTTTGTGCATATCAAAAATGTCATGGTATATATGACAAAATTTCATAAATAGCTATCTGTTTCAAATGTACCAATCGGCTATCATGGTTGAGGTGGGTTGATATCGACTCTTGAAGTGCAAAAACCTGAATTCGACAGGCATATTAGTGTAAAACAGAGTTGGTGTCAACTTATACCGCTCTTGATAGCCTAATGCCAGCATCACTGAAAAGTCGTTCCCCAATCATTTGGTGGTTCAGCTCAGTGGTCTGGTTAAACTAAGATATACTTTTTTTTCAAGTTCACCTGGAGATGGATTGCCTATATAATAACTTATAAATTTCCCTTTGATGTTTATTTGAAAGGTTGAGTGAATTTTATATTAAATGATACTTGTAGTTTAATGTTTGTGAATAAAAATGTCATGGTGTGTGTGACAAAAATACATACACACACACATTCTCTCTCTCTCTCTCTCTCTCTCTCTCTCTCTCTCTCTCTCTCTCTCTCTCTCTCTCTCTCTATATATATATATATATATATATATATATATATATATATATATATATACATACATATATATATATATATATATTATATATATATATATATATATATATATATATATATATATATATATAAAATATATATATGTATGTGTGTGCATGCTTTCCCCACGCAATCTTTATTTTAATCAGGTGCTTATGTACATGTGGCACCCATAACTCTCAGCAGCACTTCCATAACCTCCAGTGCTCTTTCTTATTTTCAAGACAATTTTGAAAGGATAAACAGAAAACTGCTAAACAGTTGTTCCATTAATTTATCCTTGAGCCAACAGCTGTTTGAGTCATTAGCCTATGACCATTTTCAGGGCCAATTGCAAGTACAGTCACAAAATTCATTAAGATGAATATTAATAGATTTGAGTGGTTAGGATACTTATTCATGAATTTTTTAGCCCCAGAAAGTGTACCAGTGGTCTGCAGCTACTCTTGTGTCCAGGGCAGTTCATATCAAGAGGCTTTTCAAGTGTAAATTTGCAAACTGTGATGGTACAAGATTCTTTAGATCCCCTTAAGGTGGTGATATTTCTCATTGCAAGGGCAGCCATCAGTGTCAGACATAGTTCATATCAAACTTTCATGTCTCTCTTATTTCGAATTTGTAAACTACACTGGCCTCAGCTTCTTTGGATCCTTTAGTGTTGACGATGCTTTTTCATGATAAGTGTAGCTGTTAGGTTGGGACGACTGAAGACCCCCAGTAATACTTGGTTTCAGATGTGGTTTTCCTTGTCTCTGCATTGATGTAGCTCCTCCAACATCCCTCCAGGATATCCATGCCTTCCTACTTTTAATTATGATTGTCTGTCACCTTTTTGTTTTTCAGTTTCTACAGTAATGCATGTGTCAACATTTCCGTTACCTCCAGTATGTCCTGTTATCTTCAAGGAAGAATTTGAGGGGAAAACAAAAACTGCTACTTACATGCTCCATTAATTTAATTCTTGATCTGGCAGCTGTTCCAGGGCTACACTAAATACATAGTGGAACTAAACCCCAATATATAGATGAGTACAGCGAGAAAACAGGTTAAAAGCAAGACTCTAAAATAAAAATTTAACATGAAATTCACAACTCAGAGAAATGAAGATTAAAAAATTTCACTGGTCACGGTACTTATTCATGAATTTTCCAGCTCTAGAGAGCCCTAGTGGTCTGTGTCCATAATTCACCCAATGCAGTCTATATAGAGTCTTTCATCCTACCCTTAGTTTAGATTTGCAAACTATACTGTTGCCTGATTCCTTGAATCTAGTAACGGTAGCGAAGTTTCTCATGACAGGGAAGGCCATCAGAGTCGAAACTAGTTTATATCAGGTTTTTCATTCCACCTTGAAACCCAAAATTATTAACAGTACTGTTGCCAGCTTTCTTGGATCCTTTAGTGTTAAGATTATTTTTCATGATAAAGGCTGTTGTCAGGTTGGGACAACTGAAGACTCTCCTTGGTAATCTTTGGCAGATGTGGTTTCCCTCTCTGCGTGATGAAGTAGCTTTACCACTTCCAGTCAGGATTTCTGTCCTTCTACTTTTAGTTATGCTTTTCTGTCAGTTTTTATCATTTTTATCTAGTGCTAATGTACAGGTGGTGCTCATAACTCTGGCAATTTTATCACAACCTCTAGTACTTCCTTTGATCTTCAAGTTTGAATTGTGTAAGTGCTAACAAAAACTACTGCTCTGTTGCTCCATAATTTTGTTTTTATTGAAAAGACAGTTGTTTCTTTCAGTAGCCCATGGCCATCCTTAGGACTAGAGTAGACCTAAGATGAAATTGCTTTTCATTATAAATGTCAGTAGAGCCACAAAACTCCATTAAAAAGAATTCCAAATAAAAATTTAAAACAAGTTTTACAATTAGGAAAAATTAACGTTAACAAATAACACATGCTAGCAAGTTTTTCCATGTATCCTCCTATTTCAACGAGTTTCAGTGGTCTGCAGCCATGTCATATTGAGAGGCTTTTGTGCCTCGTCCAACTTCAAATTTGCAAACTTAATTAATCTCAGCTTCCTTGTATGTGTCAGAGTTGATGAAGTTTTTCATCACAGGGGTGGTTGTAAGGTTGGTGCTGCTGAAGACTCGGCAGTACTCTTTTGTAGCTGTGGTTAACTTTTCTGTTTCTCTCTTCTACTTTCCGCATTTAGCAGTTCATGAAAAAATGCACTCCGCCAACCCAGGACTGCGTTATCTTCAGTTTCTGAGGTTTCTTTGTACCCTGATTAGTCTCTGCATTTCTGCTCTTGTAAAACAATTTCTTATACCTTAATGTCATGATCTCCCTTTTCCTCTTTTTTTTTCATTACATTCATTTTTTCCCCATTCTTGCATTCTTCTTGACCAGCCTGTCTGTGGAATATATTGCCATACTTCATTTTTTCCTTTGAAGGGCTGGCTCCAAAGGTGTTACCCATAGGGCCCCAACAGTTCTTTTTGGGATGAGATTTTAGTCTCTGATAGTGCCCAAAAACAATCGAGTAACACCAGGTACATCATGCACGCAATTCACTGTCTCAGTGGAGGCACATCTCAACAGAACACACACACACACACACACACACACACACACACACACACACACACACACACACATATATATATATATATATATATATATATATATATATATATATATATATATATATATATATATATATAATGAATTCATCATCTAGTGGTTAGCCATAGAAATATAAGGCCCTAGTTTTGATTCCCAAGGCAAGATCTGTTAAAATGTACTTCCACTGACTGAGATAGTGAATTTCATGAATGATGTACCTGGTGTTACTCGACTGTTCTTCGGCACAATCAGCGACTAAAATCTCATCCGAAAACGAACTGTTAGGACCATAAGGATAACACTTTGGAGCCAGCCTTTAAAGGAAAAATGAAGTATGGTAATATAAAACAAGGACAGGCTGATCAAGAAGAATGCGTGAAAGGACAAAGAAGGAATGTAATGAAAAGAAAGGGGAGAATGAGATCAATGGCTTTAAGGAATAAGAAATTATTTTACAAGAGAAGAAATGCAGGGCGCATGTGAACCTCAGAATTTGAAGATAACACAGTCCTGGGTAGGTGGAGTGTTTGATAGGTTGGTACAAAAAGTAATTTTGGAAGCTAGAAGAAAGGAGGATAGGTAGACCTTGGAAAAGCCGGATGAATTATATGAAAAGTATTAGAAAAGGAGGACCTAAATGCTTAAGAGAAAGAGTATAGGTAGGTTAGAGACGCTTGGTGCAGTGTGTTTAGGAGTTTTGGCGCAATGCTGATGGCAAGCATTTTGTGCAGGTGTACAAAGTGGTTAATCTTGTTGGGACTTTTCTGCTTAGGAAGTTCAACAGTAATTCACCAGATAAGTGTGACTGTGGCATTGCTCTTTGCCTTCTTTTTTAGGGAGCCACCTGCTGTTAAGGTTAAAAAAAATACGTGCATACACACATGTACGTACGTACGTATGTATGTATGTATGTATGTGGATACAAGGTGCTGACGAGTGATGCAGCGTCTTGTAGACGTTTGATAGGTCAGTGGATTGTTTCAGGCATACCGCCTACGAGCTTACCCTTCAGTAAAAGAACGCCGGATTCTGCAGGGGTTAAAGTAAAAGGACATAGGCTAACAGGATCACACCTAGACTTTTTGAGAAACCAGAAGGCCTTAGACTTTTCCCTTTTAGAGCCCCCCCCCCCCGGGTAGAAAAAATCAATCTCTCATTTCCATTTTTTTCCCTTCCTCTCTAACTCGGTCTCGACATTAAGACTAATAAAATGAAAGCATTCAAAACGCTTGCCCTTTATTAATTTGCTCTTCTCGATACGTTTTTTTAAATTGGTTAAATTTGCCATTTTAGGAGAGAGTTTTCGAGAGTAACTTTGAAGAGTTTCATGTTTTCTGGAATCATTACTTTGTGTTTTTCATCTGTTTTCTGCCTTGAATTGCTTTTCCTGTTGGAGTCCTTTTCCTTATATTGTCTTCCTTTCTTAAGATGCATTTATGTCCAACGTTTCAATAACATTGGTTTAATGAAAAGTATTAGAACGGAGAAAGTGCAGTTTCACTCCACGAGCATTGAAGTTGCATATTGCGTCGTGAATTTTTGTATTTTTTCGTGAACCGTATTAAATGCAATCTCTGAAACCTTCAATGTCGAATTTTGTATCTAGTGACTTTTGCTCTCACCATCACAACCACCAGTGTTTTCTTTCAAGAAGCTCTTCTTTGATTTTTCCTTCTCTCCAAAGTCTGTCGATGATATTTCACTTCCCTTTCCTGCACATTCATTCATTCATTTCACTCCTCTCGTCCTCCGCTTTCCCTTCCCCTCGCCCACCTTTCCCAACCCCCTTTCATCTCCGGCCATCGTTATGCAGGTCTCGAATTTAATTCTGAGTGGTTTTGCCCCGACGGTTGACCTTAGTTTGGAGGCGGTATACCACGTAGTCGACCTCGACTCTCTCTCTCTCTCTCTCTCTCTCTCTCTCTCTCTCTCTCTCTCTCTCTCTGTGTGTTCTTCGTCTCCTTTTATTATGGTTTATTATTGGTCTCGTGCGTCCGTAAAGAAGTAGCTAAGTAGTTTAGCGTTGTTATTAATTTTAATTCGTCTTCTATCAGTTGTGGTTTTGTAATTTTTCCATTCCTTTTGGCGAATCATTCCTTCATGACTTTTTTGCTTTTTGCACTTATTTCCAATCTGTTCCTTTTAATCGAATGTAAGGACCGACCTGTAAATATTATTGTAATTAGGAAAGTTACATGCGGAGCATGTTACTTAGGACTTTAGACACTCGTATTGTGGATTGCCGAGGAACATAGTTTAACCTTTGTGGGAAATCTAATTGATCTGTTTATTAATTTCTAATTATATTTAGATAATAAAACTTATTTTTCATGTATTTTTACTCTGATTAAAATATTCCCTTCCCTGGGTAGATCGAAGTCGATCTTCGGATCCGTATTTGTCTTTTCAAGTATTTATTAGTTTTCTCGCCATAGTTTTTTAACATTTTTGGGCCAGGGGTAATGTTATTTTATGTGAGCAGTAAGGGAGCAGGGACGTAACTTACGCCTTGCTACCTCATCCCATGCAAGGAAATCGATGAAGTCTCACAGTTCATTAAATATTTGTCAGTTGTTCTTCCTTGAATAATGTCTGTATGCAATTTTGAACTAATTTCAGCCATTCTTACCTTTTAACAACCTGATCACCTTCTTCTTCTTCTTCTTCTTCTTCTTCTTCTTCTTCTTCTTCTTCTTCTTCTTCTTCTTCTTCTTCTTCTTCTTCTTATTGTACACTCAAAGTTTTTATTAGTAAATTTCAGAGTGCGAATAAGAATCAGTTTTTCGGGATTGAAGAAGAAATCTTGGTTATAGAAGTGATAGAGGACTGCGTAAACAAAGTGGGATGAGCACTTATTATTTCGATCGGGGAAATAATTAAAATTACCGACAGGTAAGAGAGGCATGGATACCTGTTCCAGAAAGACATAATTAATGCAAGACTAAAAATTTGTGCTTGAATTCCGCGGTAAATTAAGATGGAAAGCGAGTACCAAATAATGTAAATCCAACGATTTAATATTACTCTGCGGAATAATTGGTGATCATAATATCGTGATGGAGAGTACTATGCCGAATCTGTTTTCTGTCAAGATGTATTACAATTTATGCAGCGAGCTGTTGAGAGCTTGCCCAGCTCTCATTATCAACGTGTGAAACTTTTCTGACAAGTTTTCAGATTGTCAATGAGAACTAAGCACGCTCTCGATGCTCGTCTCCTGTGTATGCTTTTATTGTATGAACTGCATGAACACGCACACGTACACACACACACACACACACACACACACACAGAGAGAGAGAGAGAGAGAGAGAGAGAGAGAGAGAGAGAGAGAGAGAGAGAGAGAGTTCAAATTATTGAATAAGAATGGAATCAGGAAAATGACTGACATTGAGATGGATGCGGAATGTGTTCCACAGAAATTTGGAAAGACGCAGATGAAATTCTTGGATTATTTATTATTATTAGAATTGTCATGTACATTGTTGGTGGTGCATACCTTATTCATGCCCTTTTTCTGGGCCTGTGAACTAATAATGCATATTACGCAAGCCAAGACAGGAAAATATGGTTAATTTATGAGCCATCACTGCATTGCCAACCTTTGTCATTTATTAAGTAGTAAAAGTCCGGATTTTGTATGAATTTTTCTTCCTTTTGAAGAAACTTTTTAGTGTTAATTTTTTCATCAGTTCAGTGTATGATTCTTCCTCGAGGAGATTTTTAAGGCTCTTATTTCTTAGACGATGAAATACATGACTTTTACTTGAAGACAAGTTAAATGGTATTTAGTTGTTCAGGAAATAGAGCAATTTAGAAAGTACCACATTCTACAAGTGAACGATGCGTGTAGAAAAATGCAAATTCGAACTCTCGGTCATTTTCTTTCAGCAAGGTGTTTTGATGAAACATGAATGTCTCCAGTGGCAGCTATTTTTAGTTGTAAAGTCATGGTCCAGGTCAGCAGATAACTAACCTGGGTGAGTTGAGCGAAGTATCTGCTAAATAATGTCTACTTCTTATAGATAAAAGTTATGGCTAAATTTGTTTATAGAATATATGGTATTTGAGCCAGTAATTTCACCTTTTGGCAAAGTCCGTTAAAATACACCAAGTTTGACTTAATCACCTCAGCCGTGTAAGAGCAGTCGAGATGACTCATTGAGAGACAGACAGACAAACGGACAAACTGAGGGAAACATAGTCATCCTGACTTTTTCGGTAGGGACTGATAAGAGAAGAGTTAAGTATATCTTAGTTTAACCAGACCACTGAGCTGATTAACAGCTCTCCTAGGGCTGGCCCGAAGGATTAGATTTATTTTTACGTGGTTAAGAACCAACTGGTTACCTAGCAACGGGACCTACAGCTTATTGTGGAATCCGAACCACATTATAGTGAGAAATGAATTTCTATCACCAGAAACAAATTCCTCTTGTTCTTCACTGGCCGGTCGGAGATTCGAACTCACGACCAACAGAGTGGTAGTTGAGAACGGAACCCGCTCACCCAGCGAGGAACAACTGATAAGAGAAGAGTTGTAAACAGATTTCCAAGAGAAAATCAGAATTTTGGAAAGTTTCCATAATAGATTCAAGGATTGTTATAAAAACTTAATGTTGGACAGAATTCCATTTGGAAGTAAGAACTGATTTTTGAATAAACTCCGATAAAAAGAGCTGAGTTACTGATAACAGAAAATTTGTTGCAATTCTTTCTGGAACATTGTCCAGAGAGATTCCCAAGTGAGAGACTATACTCCTACGAGGATATATAATTCCCACATAAAACCTGTAAGATCTGCTTATAAGAGGAGTACTGATGTTTGACAGTTTTTTTTTATATCGGGGAACTTACTGCTATATAGGTATGTTGGGACTTGTTGCCATAAAGAAGGTTAGCGTCAGGGACTACCTGAAGTTGAATTTGAGAATATGATGACTTTTTTACATGATTTCTTCCTCTCTCATTCATCGCTTATTGTGGTATACGTTATTTCGGGCTCTTCACATTAATCACGTACCAACGATATCAGTGACTGGAGTTTCTCTTTTACATGTATACACGAATTCAGTTCAAAAAGAAAAGAAAAAAAAAGATGTCTGCCGTGACCAAGTGATGTAACTTTCCAGATATCCTACTTAATAGGATCTGAAGCCAATTGAGAGCCGGACTTTAGTTTTTTTTTTTTTTTTTAATCTGGAAAAATCTTCCATTTCACCCTGTTAAGAAGTACGAAGTCTCTAAGATTATTCCATCTACCGCTGTTTTATAACTGTCAAGGCTTGGTAATCGTTTTAGTGTTTTGTCTGCTAAATAATATATTTAAAGTAATGCACACGCTTATACTTAACCAGGAACAAAACAGTTTTACGAATGTTAACTTTATGAATCTTGGTTTCAATTTGGATGAGTAACGTTCAGTTTGACAATATTTAGGGAAGGCTCCCTTTTTCACACGTACAAATAAAGAAATTAATTCTTTGCTAACGGCAAAGGTTTCATTAAAAACTGTGTAATGCCCATGACTATAAACATGGAAAAGATGCCCCACTTCTTATTTGAATTGGAAACGGCTTGCTAGTTCAAATGAAATCCGTAAGTAGAGTTAACTTTTTTGAGATGAAGCTGCAGAGCACATGGAGATGACTTGGACGGAAGGGTGGCCTATTATTAAATTTGAATTACCGTTTCTTACGAACTGTTTAAGGTCTCTTGCCTTTACGAATGGAGACACAAGTGCCAGTTGCCTCATGCGACCAGAGAAGATGGTAGTAAACATATTGCAACTTATTAATAAATTTATAAGCATCTAAGGTATACTTATTTGTGTTCACCAGTTACTCTTCACCCAGCTTATCCAAGATGAGGCGCGTCAAAGCAATCAGAAATTATTACGGACATTATAATCCTGATGTTAAATTGTAATGGTTCATAGATAAACTTTATTTACTTAGAGTGCAGAAATGGATTTTGTAAGACCTTGTACGTTTAGTCAGGAAAACAAGTGGTAGGGATTATTGTCGTAGATCCGAATGCATTGAATTATATCTGTAATTCACGAACTGCGCTATCGAGCCTGAGTAAAAAAAAAATAATTTTAAATATTGAGATACCCTGCATACGAACTGAATTCTTGTATTATTTACTTTCATTTATATTGGATACCGTTTGATTGATTTTAAGCTTTCAGAATTAAATATAGTAACCCCCTCCATTATGCAAGGTGAGACGCATAGGCTGTCATATTTCTGTCTTTAAGACTTGTAGGAAAATGGACATACCTTTGCTTATTACTTCCTAATCTTTCAATTACCGAAATTCTTTTTTTTGATTGTTTACCTGCTTTCTGAAACATCCAAGAAAAGTCAGATCCACATTTACTTAATGTCTTCGTAGCATTCTCACTAAAGGTAATGTGCACTAGTGAAACCAGTGAATGTGCTTTGCATGTTTACTTTCGTGCGTTAGACGTTATTGTTTCATTGTGAAATTTCATGCTCTTCATCCCATCACCTGAACATTGGGATGATTGTGGGTGTTCGCCAGCGCTGTTGACACCCATCTCTCTAAATGTTAAATGTTACATGTTACGTTTGGTTTGTTACATCGCGATTACACAAAAGGAATGAAAATGCCATTTTACTGCGATTATAGTTCCCATGAAGATAAAAATCAAAGTATAACTACCACTTTCTGAGTATTCCTGAGACAAAGTAAACTGGCAGAAATTAACATTTTTTTGCTCCATTTGCATAGATTGTTGAAAAAGACTAATTTTCGTGGGTGCTTTAAGACAACATTTAAACTCACTCATCTCCTGATGTCCACCTCGTTTTCTTAATTTCAATGAGAAATTTGAAAAGAAATGTATTACCATTGCCAAGTTTTCCAGCAGAGAGGGAAAGAACTCAGTCCCATTGTCACAGCAAAAAAACTACATTTAGGCTCTCCTCTTCGCTATCTACCCATTTACCTCTTAAACAGCTCCCCGGCCCCCACCTAACACGCCCCTTCCTAAGCACAAGACGGCGACGCGTGTCAGCATGAATGGCGTCGACAGTTGACAGTGTGAGTAGGTGACAGTTGACAGTTTAAAGTGTTGAAGGCAGTCGTGGATTTATGTATTTGTGTATGCAGTGTGCATGTCTGAGAATACGAGCAGGGTGTGTATGTGTGCTCGCGCTCTACATTAACCACTCTAAGAATAATTGGAAAATGGCGTTTACACAGTAGCTAGATAGGGTAATTGACACGGAAGATTGAGACATGGAGAGAGGGAGGGTGGAAAAGGAGAGCCTCCTTTTATTATGTGTTTTAACCTTTAATGATAGACGTTAAGAGATAACTTTAACTATAAATAGTCCCGCGACGAAATGGCGGAAGGAGCGCTCGGGAGAGAGAGAGAGTTACGTGAGCTGGGACAGAAAAGTACAGCGTTGAGCCAATGAAAAAAGGCAGGAGGAAATGACTTCTTTCTGTTATTTATGGAGGATACCATTTCTTCTTTGTAGATGGAGACAAAAAAAATACGGTTGACCATCAAACACCTTGCTGTTTACGAACAACGAAACTTGGTGTTAAGAAATGGTATTGTAAAATCACAGGTTCGAGGAAATGAGCGAAGCAGTTTCGTAGATATTTGGTCTCATTGGCTGCAGTGAAATTACATTTTCCAACATAGCCACGAATGGATGAGTGTCTCCCAGCTCTGAAGTATTTTGACACATAATGAAGTGTTACTACTATAAGGAATGTCAGCAAGATGAGCCATGTTTTTTCAATGAAAGTGCCTTGTGGTTAAGCCTTTTCTTGTTTTCAGTTTTATGGAATGGTAGTATTTTGCGTGTGACCTCTTTTTATGCTTATTTTTCACTTTTAAAAGTTTCTATTGATTATCCTTTATCTAACCGACCATGGCCAAAACACGATTCCACGCGTGACTATCCAAGGTTGTCGCTCTGTTAAATTATCATTTCAACAACATGGAATTTCGTTGTAATTAAACATTTTTCTTTTGTTGTGAATGCTCAAGTTGTACATTTAAGTATGCATGCACGGAAATGTGCCCATATATCCATAATTTTGTTTTTATAGATTTACGATGAAACACTGAAAACGCTACATGTGTGTAATACTGTAAATTTTCACAGTCTGCAGAATAGTGCTCCAATTATACATTCACGATGGGACACTGGAGAAACCATTGATACTCCTGGGAGTACATAATATGATAGACTGCTGACGGCGGAACGCATACTGGTGTACTGGCCCAGATATCTTAACCAGCGGTAGACATACCTTCATCGTAAATCCTGCTGAATAGTCCTTTTCCAGTAGTATTAAGGAATCTCCATTCTTATTTATTTGTAGATCCCATCATTACTCAGCTGTGGACCAGGAACATCAATGATTGCTGTTAGGTTTTCAACATTTTAATTTAACGTAACCAAAACAAGTTTTGCATCATTCACTTTTCCTCGTTATCATTGTATGACTTAATACGGCGGTGAATGGCCCGCTCGGTCCTATTGCCTATAAGATTTGATCCTAAGCGTCCATCCTAACAGCGCAAGAATCCCTGGAACTCGGATGTGGCTTCTGATTCTTTTCCGTTGTCAGACTAGAATTTCTGTACATTATTGAACCGATTTTATATAATATTTTAGGACATGACTATTACATGTATAAATAATTAATTGACAGCAAATTCGATGAGTTTTTTTTAATAGGAATGAGCTGTCTTAGCTTTCTAGGAATGTTTTGTCACAGCTTGTTATTTTAATAATAATAATAATAAAAAATTAAAAAAAAACAGACCAATACCTTTAGTGGTAAGATCTGTGAGAACGTAAAGACCATGACTAACTGGGTTATAAACGTAATGGTGTTTACTCTTTTTTTCTTAAGGTAATTGCATTTTCCAGCGAGCTAGAGTGTTTTGATTGGTAGTTACTTAGGTTTGATGCTGCATTACTTTCTTGTGATTTTCAAGGCACAGCGTTATCAGTAGTTGCTTGTCGCCCACTCTTAATAATGGTGAGGCTTTATCGCCAAAGTCTTTTGGTATGCAGGCTTTTCTTCAACTTCGCAGTGATATCTTATATATTCATCTGTTATTATACGTTATTTTTTCAATCAGAGAAATCTTCATACGCACTGCTTTCGTCTCCAGGGTTTTCTTTGTTTTTGTCAGAAAAGAAATTAGTAGTTGCGACATATTTTGCTGATTTGAAAAGTCTCCACTGATTCTTCATTATGATGTCGACATGGTCTTGAAAATAAGTAATGAGAAATAGTTTAGATGTAACAAAGTAACATTCCATTTGCATTTGGGCCGTAGAGATGGAGTGAACATATTGCTGTTCACTAAGCTGACTGATGGCGGCAAAAAAAAAAAAAAAAAAAAAAATGTTTAACCTGTATCGTACCTGCTGAGAACCTGTGTGATTTCGCTATAAAAACATTTAGAATACAAAAAAAAAAAATTAAATTAGTCTCATTTGAGTAGGAATAGCGGATATAAGCTACTTATTTCTTTTTGTAGTATCTTGCGTTTTTTAAGGCAGGAAAAAATTTTGCCCTTCAGACAACGGGTATCTATATTCAATCAATCCTTCGAACCGTTTATAAAGGCAGACGTGATGACTTTGCCCCTGACAATTACATGATATTTAGATCCACCTTCTCTTAGGGGAAAGGGCGTGTAGATTATATATATATATATATATATATATATATATATATATATATATATATATATTTTATATGAATCACGGTGATGTGATAAATAGTCATATATATATATATATATATATATATATATATATATATATATATATATATATATATATATATATATATACATATATATATATTATATATATATATATATATATATATATATATATATATATATATATATATATATATATATATATATATATATATATGTGTGTGTGTGTGTGTGATATGTATGTGTGTGTGTGTGTGATATGTGTGTGTGTGTGTGTGTGTGTGTGTAAAGAGAGAAACAGAGAGAGAATAGGAGCTAGGAAGGAAGCCAAGAAGGTCAGGACAATAAGAGTCTGAGAAGAGATAAGTGTGGGAGGCTAAGTGTGATTGTGGGTAATTGTCGTTCCTCCACCTTCGTCGCTCAGGTTGGGCTGAGTAAAGGGAAAAGGCTTACACGGAAGAGAGAGAGAGAGAGAGAGAGAGAGAGAGAGAGAGAGAGAGAGAGAGAGAGTTGAGATTATTTTCTGAGCCGTCGATAAAAGGAAAGTGAGAGGGGAATGGAGTGAGTGGAATTTAGGAAGACTGATGTGACATAGTTCATGGTGCGTTTCTCCTGGAGATGACGAGACAGAGCGATGGAAACTTAGGATGAAAATGAATGAGGATTGGTGTCCGTTATATATTTTATTTACTTTGTTTTGAAAGATCCAAATAAAAAAAAAAAATAGAGAAATACAGCGCACTCTTTCGAAGCACTTTTGTCTCTTTAGAGACAAAAATTTTAACAAAAGTGTATGAAAAGATGAAGGCTGGAGCAAGTGCGGAAGTAAAATTATTGCAATAAAGGAAGATGTATAGGCGGACTGAGAATGGCAGAAATGAATGCCAAACTCTAAGTTGACTAGAGAGAGAGAGAGAGAGAGAGAGAGAGAGAGAGAGAGAGAGAGAGAGAGAGAGAGAGAGAGAGAGAGAAAACGAGCAACGAAGTGCTTTTATTATCGTCGATGAATTTGGGCACGTGCTGGACGGCCTCGAACTCAGAATATAATTCCAGGCTTCTGACCTCTTGTTATGAAGGCGGTCTTCTTTCCCCCACCGCCAGATCTTTTTGACATGCATTATAGGACCCTGTTGCAATATCTGCCTCTGCAAAAACTTGCGTTCATAACATCATGAAGGAAGGTCTTGTGTATTGATATTCCCCTGCAAAATATTTTGTAAAGCGGGATGTGAGGTACCAGGGTTTTAACGTGACGGCAATGCAGACAAGTGATCAAAATGAGAAATATTTTCCCGTGTTATAGTCGCTTTTTGAGTATGAGCTTTGAAGCAAATTTTTTCATCTTTGAGCAATTACATGTTTGGCCAGGTTGCTTTGTTTCCTTGCTCATCACTAGACTTCATATCAGTGATGGGGTATTATTGAAACATTAGCTGGTTCGACAAACTATTGTCACATTTGTCACTGATATAATCATATGGCCTGGTCCACACTAGCGGGCATGCCCGACGGGCACTTCCAGCTGTTTATATTTTCTCTCGCTTCTGAAGCAGTGTTACCAGACAATCGCATTGTTCTGGCTCCATACTCGGTCGGTCAGTATAGTGGAACGGGTTATGGGAACAGTGTTTGACCGTCGGGCAGTGCCCGCTAGTGTGGACAGGGCTTTAGAGACGTCATACTTCAAGTAGATTTACTAAAAGCTTAAATGAATAAATGAATAATCGCTAGAAGATATATCAAAGTGATTGTGTTGATAGTTATTCCTAATTTTTTGAAGATACAGTCTCTTGTTAGGGTTAACCTTCAGATTCTTTGGGGTGTTTTAGGGAACTCGGAATAGTGGAGTAGGTTGACCGGATCCTGTCTCCTTCTTTGGCCCCCGTTTAAGCTGAAACTGGGTGAACTGCAAGCAGGAATCAAATCCGTGACCACACGAATGCCAAGTCGCCTCTTATTTCTGTAATGTGTTTTAAAAAATTGCTAAAATAAGATTACTGCATAAAGGGCATCGTGCTTATTTATGTTAGTGTAGAATATATGATTGTTGGACGGATATGAATATTTCTACCAAAAGTTGTTGGATTCATAAGTATAAAATTAACACAAGTAGTTTCTTCGAAATCGGAATATGTGTTGACAGAGTAAGTCCTTGGCATATTACTCTCATTTAATAACACTCGTTGCCGGAAAAGTCTTTTATCTTAACTCATGCATATATTTGTCTTTAACTGCAAGTAAACATTTTGTGGGACCTGTAGCCAAGTGTTCCTCAGAACCTCTTGCAAGACTACATTTTCATAACCGTGCGTTCTCTTGAGATGGCAAATTTGTCTTTAACTGCAAGTAAACACTTTGTGAGACCTGTAGCCCAATGTTCCTCAGAACCTCTTGCAAGGCTACATTTTCATAACCGTGCGTTCTCTTGAGATGGCAAATTACAGGAAGACTGTTTCTTCTTTTCTTTCTTGCTCTCTTTCAGTCTTCAGCTTAAAACCCGTTTGGAAAGAGTCAACAGACTAACACCCAGTAGGGTTCCAAAGGGAAATCAGCCTGCAGAGAGAGAGAGAGAGAGAGAGAGAGAGAGAGAGAGAGAGAAGAGAATATAGACACACCTGAAAAAATAAAACTGATCAAATTCAGGAGATGCCAGCAGAGAATATAAGAGTTAATTAGCTCCTCGATTAGAGATTTGGAGATTAGAAGATTCCACAACTGCACTAGATAAATTATTCCACATTTTAGTTGTAGCCAAGATAAAACTCCTAGCAAACTGAGTAGTATTAAATCTGATACTAGAAAACGTCACACTGTTTGCTGCAGCAAGCTGTTAGTGTTGCGTGCAAAAGCAGATTAGTGAGGTTTAGCTGTGTTAAACTGAATTGATTTCCTTCCACTCTCTTCACACGGTAAATGTGTAAATATAGAAGAATGAATAACAGTATTTATGTTAAGTTTGGCAATTAAAACTCATCTTCATGTCATTCATTGCTGCCGTTCCCCAGTACATTACCGACCGATTTTTAAGTTTGTTAATGTAAAATTTTTATTAATACTATCAAGCGTCTTATAAAGTACTTCATAAGTTATTGTAAGGAAACAGATTTCAGCTTTATCGTTATTAACACTGAGTCTTGACCTAAAATATGGTATATATGCACTGAAAACTTTAAGTAATAGCAGTTTAATCACCATCTGCAATATCCGTCTGTGATTCGGGTTATATATTAGATTAATAAATGGCGTGATATAAAAAGAGAAGGAAGGATCAATGTACAATAATATTATAAACAGACACCCTCTTGTATGCTTTATATATTGTTATATATATATATATATATATATATATGTATATATAAATATTTATATATATATATATATATATATATATATATATATATATATATATATATATATATATATATATATATATAAAATCTATTTAGAACTGGAGTTAATTAGCTGTAGGTTCCAGAGTCTCTACAAGGAAACTGAAGGGTTCTTGTTCAATTTGAAATTTTATTTGATTTTATTTACCCCATAAATCTTACAGCAAATGCTAATAGACTGACTCAGTTCAATTTTAACATTCCTATTTGAGTTGTAAATCCTCAGCTGCGTTTTCAAACCTCTGTATTTGGCAAATGCCTTTTAAATTGTTTTAGTGTCTGATCATATGCTCGTCTTCTCGTTATTTTATTCATAGTCTCGTCCCTTCTTGTACCCTTCGATTCATTTTTATTCGAGTAGGTTTTTGACTTCGCTCTTATTCCCCCGTTTGATTAGTGCATTCCTTTCCTTATCTTTTCTGCGTAAATTAAAAGCTCTGTTATTTTCTCTGTTGCGAAAATCCTCTTGTTCCGGAGTTGTTTCTTAGAATTTACAAGCCAATGAACAAAGTGGAATCCAAATGTCTTATTGCTGTAAAGACTTTTCAGAAAACTACGCGTTTTGTGTTGAAGACGAATGTTTAAACTATAAAGCAACAGGAATACAGATTATATATAATGTACACATATATATGTATGTAATTTATATATATGTATTATATAGATTTATTTATTTATTTATTTATTTATTTATTATTCATTATATGCTAATAAAATTGTGAGAGTTCCACTTCTCACAAAAATATAAATGGTGCGCATGTAATGAAGACTGACAAGAAAATCATATATTCTAGTAAAAGGACAGATTTGATAATATTTGTTGTGTAAAAACTAAATATATATATTGTATATATATATATATATATATATATATATATATATATATATATATATATATATATATATATATATATATATATATATATATATATATATATATATATTATATAATATAAATATAGATTCTATGGTATCTGTAAATCGTAAAACTGTTTTTTTTTTTTAATATTGAAACATAGCCTGATAAAAGAGCGGATTTTACGAAAACCTGCCATGTAAAACTGAAAATCAGTCATGTAAAACTGAATATTTCTGCAAGAAATATTCCGTTTGTGCCGAAGCGCTCCATCGACATCGGGTCTTCCTTGTCACGCGCACCTTCTTATTATTCGCAGAAAACGCTACTTTTTCCCTTTTTTCTTTCGGTTAAGGGGCGCATTTTGAGGGAGATAGGGACCCCTCCTCCCCCCCTCCCCCCTCCGTCGTTGTGTGAGTCGGTATGTCGGAAGAGGAACAATACGTGCGTCTTTAATCTTGGAGAGGGAGAGGCCGGTGAGGGGAAGGATGGCGAGGGAGTGAGGGAATCTTGAAGGTATTGTAGGCATCTCTTAATAATGGCCTCGGTGAACGATCATCTCATGGGAGGGGAGTGCAGAGGGGTGTAGAGGTCGAAAGGGGAAGGGGGGGGGGAGGGGATGGAAGTGGTTGGTGGATTAAGGGGTAAGGAGGGACGGAGGACATAGGAAAATGGAGAGACTAGAAAGGAGCTGTTTGAAAGGGTGTGGCTTTAGGTCATGAAAATCTTCCAAAGAAAGAGAGAGAGAGAGAGAATTTTATAAAATGTATGGTACGGGTAAGAAAATGCCTCAATATAAATGCCACTTATTCAGGAAATTCTCTAAATTGTGAATAATGGGTGATACAGAATTATAAAATCTCTCTGATTATTAGTTATGAAGTGAGAGAACTGCGAGAAATATACGTTTGAGGAACGTTGGTTAATAACCTCGTTACTGAGCGGTAGGAAGCCGAGTGGTCACGAGACCGAAACCACTAAAACTCGCTGCGGTACTGGTAGCTAATAAGAAGGACGGGTGAGACCATGCAGCCTTGGCTACAAGAAAAGCGTTTACCCTTAGAGCTTGCAGTTAACTCAGAAGTCATTTGTTCTGTATTAACCTCAGACAGTGATATGCGATTACGCAAGATTTGTTAAGCGTACGGACGATTTTATAAGGAGGGGAAACATTTCGTAACGAAGTCCTTCACTTAAATACGGGCTTCGGTGTATGATTGGCGGGACATTTATGTGTCTGCACGTCTTATGTTTTTCTCTTCTGCATAGAATTATATCAGTTGCATGTGTGTAAAATTACACGAATATCTAAATGGATATCTGCTTCCATATCTCAGTCACGTCATATTAGCAACTTAAAAAAAGTGGTCCGGAAAATTTTAGATTTCCGAGGTGTCTCCCTCTTCCTCTACCACCCCCGCCTCCATCCCATGCAGTGCCTGTGTCTCCCCCTCTCCACATAATCTTCATGTCGGAGCATCGCAGCCGTGACCCTCCAAAAGAGCTTAGGAAAAGCGCTCAAGGGCTTGGTTTTATGCGCTTAATCCAGGGACGTTGAGTTGCAATATCACTAAAAGGGTAGTTAGTGATGGGGTTGGTTGGTGGAGGACTCGCCTAACGAGGTTGCGCGATCCGTGCTCTTCATCCCGGAGTGTGTCTGTGTGTGTCTGTGTGGTGGATTGTTAGGGTTCAAAATGTTTCCTGAGGGGAATGGTCAATATTTACGTTGTGAGGTATGTATTGGTGATGGCTGGAAGCTAGTGTATTACGCTTCAAGAGACGAAAATAAATGTAATGTCATTTAGTCATCCCTTTTGATGTTTCCGGTATCAAAGCTTTCTTTTTGGTAGCATAATTTCAATTCATATCTAAAATTATAAGTTTTTGTTCCGTACTGCACTATGTTTTCTTCAGATAGAAACCACACGAGAAAGCTTTTTTTTTATTGAGGTGAAAAATTCACTTGAGTTTCTTTGGAGGGCATCATTGTGAAAATGAAGTCTTCCGTTAAAACTCTCTCTCTCTCTCTCTCTCTCTCTCTCTCTCTCTCTCTCTCTCTCTCTCAAATTATATCCTCAAATTTTGAGCACTCGAACCCCGACTAATCCTTTCCTTTTTCCCCAGGCGAGTCATAGAGTAAATTAGAAATTGATTTAGAGATTGATGGCTCAAGGCAAGCTTCCTTTGATGAATGATCTGCATAATTTTCTTTTTTTTAAAGACCTTTTATCAGAGGTGTTTGGCACCAACCAGTTGACTCGTTGCTCTGGGTTGATGGATGGAATGTTAGCCTGCGAGGTCAGTTTATTGAAGGTTAATTTTTTTTTATTTCATGCTCATAATCTGCCAGAAAATGACAAGTGGCAGGATTTTAGTTATTTTCGTGTCTCCTGTCCTGGCAAACTGAATGGCAACGAAACACGAATGACTTTTTCTTCCCTCACTGATCCGACTGTACAAGTTGAAAAGTTGACTTTTGCCATAAAATTGAATAATGACCCTGTAAAAATTTCTTCTTAATTGGAAAGTGCTTCTTTGATTTGTTTTTTATAACATGAGAATTTTGTGAGAATTAAAACATTCTTTCTTTAATGCTAATTAGAATTTGTTTTAGCGTTGTCAAAAGATCATTTTTATTGGTTTTATTATCAGTGCGGCTAAGTTTTTAAGATTATATATTTTAGGAAATGGACTAACATTTAATTTTTTCCTATTTATTATTTTTCTATTTTAATTTCGCTCGTGATCTTCATACCTATCCTGTCGTTGGGGTTGTTCCCACTAGTCTCTCTCTCTCTCTCTCTCTCTCTCTCTCTCTCTCTCTCTCTCTCTCTTTCTCTCTCTCTCTCTATAGTTATATATATATATATATATATAATATTTATATATATATATATATATCATCATATGACTTCTGGTGTATGATATGTATGTATATCAATGGCATATTATATATTTAATATATATATATATATTGAAAGATATATGTAATGTGTGCGTGTGTGTGTATATGTATGTATCTGTGTGTATGTATGGTTAATGTGAATTATTCTTCGGTGATTGTCTTAAAGATTACTATACTTTCAAAGAAATATCGAGTCCCTTTGCTGAAAAAAAAATTACTGACATACTCATATGTTAAAGCATTCATCGACAAGTGACTTTTACCATATCAAAAGTGACTGCATTTCGTACATCTCGACCTTGGCGAAAAACTGGATAACTGCACAAATCACAGTTATTTTATCGCAGTTTGTCATTACTGCATTTTAAAATCAATGTCACTCATGTTAATCTCCTTGTTTTTTTGTCTATTCCTTTTTTTTTCTCGTGGAATGTCCTGACTTTCTGACATGTGTAACGTGTATGTGAGCGAGTTCTGACGAACAAATTGCAAAGCAAGACAAAATTGCTGCAATTTCAGTCAGTTAATGTATATTAGGTGTGTTTAGCGTGGTTCTGTGTCAATTAGGGTAACAATCACGCCCCCAATAAAACTCGTCCATTCTGGGATCCTAGTTGATAACGGCGGCATGAGGGTCCTGGATGTGGAAAGTATGGTAGATTTTCCTTGTGTAGTCAAGGAATTACCATTGGCGCAATTTTTAGCGCGCTGTGTTTTTCGGCCAGTTTAGTGTGTGTGTGTGTGTGTTTATATATATATATATATATATATATACTGCAAACGTACTATATAAATATATATTTCTTACATACATACCTTTATATATATATATATATATATATATATACATATTTCATATATATATATTTTAAGTTTTGTGTGTGTTAAATTTACCACAGGCCTTTTTCCTTGGATCCTCAAATAAGCATGCTTTTAAATTCTTCCAGTTTCTCTCCAAGTCTTTAGGGATGATGTTTTGCAGCCCTTTACGCCCCTCTTTTGATTGCAGCAGATTCAAGTACCCATTTACAGCGAAATCAACCGTAAAAGCTGCAAAAAGGCTCTTTAGTTGTGACCTGCAAATACTAATACCATTTCATTTAATAGTGGGTGGCTCCAGAAGACATTAGTCTGGAATTGCTACATTGATTTAACTGTTGATTTGGATGATTTTCATCGAAGAATAGTTCCACAACATCACTAAACAGAAGGTTCATGAGAAGGTGAAACCTAGAGACACATACCATACCATTTATTTTGTCTTGAACACGATTATCAGTTTAATTGATATTAATGACGTTCCTTTTGTCAAATACCTCTGCCACTTTTTAATTACCTGGACCTTTCAAAGTATCCCCTCTCCTTCTTATAACATTGCCAATTATATATTCTACATCAACCTGTCGTTTCATTTTATGCACGTGACCAAACCGTTAAAAAAACTGGAATACATCCTTTCAAACCATTATGGCACAATTTTTATATCGCAAATATTTCTCACCTTTAAATAGTTCTAATGCCTCATGTACTGGGAGCTTTTATTTGATCAACCTCAACTTTTTTTTTTTTTTTTTAGGGCTAATTCATCATCTGGGGTTGGGGTGATAAAGAAGAGAGTTAGTTCAGGGATTCAATCACACGGTTGTTCCATAAACAATCAAATTCGGCAGTCTTTTTGCGCCAACCCTGCCACCTTCCTGGCTTCACCTCTAAGGGACTTGCCTCTTGCTCATCTCTCCGTCGTCATGTTGTATTTTCCTGAGTACCAGTAATAACCAGCCATCTCTTTTAGCAATCACTGTTCCATAGTCCTCGTTTTCATAACCCTCAAACTTACTTCTTATCAAGAGAATTTGAACTTTCCTTGGGAACACTTTTAAAATCGTTTTGTAAGTCTATTGTAATTCACCCATTTGTCTCCAAATCAGTCTTGTAATTTTTTTATTGATTTTCTATAAATTCTGGTTTATAGTTTTCCACAAACGTGTTTCTTTCAAAATATTGTTTTAACAGGTGGTATTCTCAATATGGCTTCCATTGATTTTATTAATTTTATTATTATTATTATTTAAGTTATTATTATTATTATTGTTATTATTACATCCGTGTTGCTGGTTTTATAAATTAACAAAGAAAAGTTATAATGACAAAACCTAAATGGAATGAGGCATTTTTAGCCTGCTCAATAAAAAAATGCATTCACCTAATTAGAACAGCCATGGAGAACTACCTAGCCTCAAACCCACTTTTACAGTCAGCAATCTCCTGCACATATTCCAAAGCATATTTTGGAGCTTTATTCTTAGATGAAAAAACAAAAAACTTGTTAATCAAGCTTTTAATGACTCAACTCAACAGCCTATATTGCTGCTCTGTCGATTGGAGTGCCTAATAATAATAATACACAATACTCTAGTATCTATATATATAGTATATATTCATATATATAATTCTTATATATATAAAATAATACATATATTCATATTGGCTTCAGAACAGCTTTACCATTATATATATATATAAAATTTTAATATATATATATATATACTGTGATTATATATATCTGTTATGTATAGACCGAGAGAGAGAGAGAGAGAGAGAGAGAGAGAGAGAGGAAATGAAAATGAACCAGGTGGATGCTGGAGGTCAACAAAAATGGACAACCTCTCCTGAAAGAATAAGAGGAACTACTGAAGTCGTAGAACTATCAAAAAGGCCAAGGAAAGAAGAAGCAGTGGTATGGCTGAATGAGAACGGATGAGACATATATATAGGATAGAGTGATATATATGGAGGTATATATATATTAAGAGTGAAGACCAAAGGCTGCATATGGAAAAATTGGAGGAAGATCTGAGAGGCAAACAATTGTCAGAGGACGAGGAGATTGCTGCTGATAGAACACCTGTATGCCACAGTTTCATACGTAATTTCCGGTAATTTCGCCCTAATCCGAACACAAAATCACGGAACTTCATCTTTAATTAAATCAACGTTGCTAATTATTGGTAGCAATCTGTCTGTGTTGCAACGGTTCTTCAGACGGCATGTAAATAGGTAGTTGTCAGCGTCTCTCTGAAAATTTTTAATCTCACAAGTGTACAACAAAAAAATCATCAGCAATTTTTAAATGGAACCTGTTAACAGGATAGAAATATATAGAAATGAAAGGTGCAGATAGAGAAGTGTCAAACTCCAGGAATTCTTCACAGATCAGATTGATGCATTGAAATGACCAGCTTTTGTAGAGCGTGGGTTTCGATGTGGGTGGTAATCTATATGTATGTGTGCATATATGTATATGCATATACATATACGCATATAATCTACTGGTCAGTTTTACTGTATGTATATGTATTATTAATAAACACAGCTACCTTATCAGTTTCGATTTCCTCTCCCATTTTTGTTAGTGTTACAACAAAAAATTCAGTCAAATTTTTAAATGGAACCATTTAATCCAGGATAGAAATATACTAGAAATGAAAAACTGTGCAAATATCTGATGAAAGTGACCCATAGATTCTTTATAGATATTTCAGTCTAAAATTGATGCATTGGAAATATACCAGCAGTTAAATTGGTTTATCTCAGTTCGATGTAATGTGCTTCCAGTAAATTAGACCCCTTTGCAAACGGCATTAAAAGTCATAGTGAACTAAATGATCATAAGTATCGAGTTTAGAGGTCATTGTAACTATTAACATTATATATATAAATAAATTCCCCTCACATCAGGATTAGTCTCTCTTTCAAATGAAAGACCAACTTCTTCAACCAGGCCACACAAGTCATAAAAGACCTTTCATCTGATGATCTGGCCAGAAATTTATTTCTCGTTGAACTCGGCGGTTTGTTGATATTTATTATATAAATATATATATATAATATATATATAAATATATTTTTTATATATATTAATATATATTATACATTATTATATATATACATACATACTTTGCATTATTCATTGCCTATATATATTTCTATATATATATATACATACATACATAATCTTGCCGTGTCGCATACATACATACATACATACATACATTATATGTTGTTAAACACTTGTGGCTTTTTTTATATTCAGTGACATTAAGACACACACATCGTTTAAACTGAATTCACTTAACTTTTCCAAGAGATTTTCACGAGGTCTCTCAAACAGGGAGAATAAAACACGGTATAAATACCAGTGTTTAAATTTACCCTTTGTACATGAGTCCTCTTGAAGATCTCCAAGAAAATTAAAGGCAAAACGAGTGTTTATATGCTTTTTTACATATTCAGTAACATTACTTAAATATTTTTGGTAACAATAGCACTTCCAGGCTTTGATTTATAACTGAGGAGATTGTCCTTTGATAGAGCACCTGTTGGCCACAATTTCATACGTAATTCCGGTAATTTCGCCTTTTATGAAAACCGAACACAAAGATCACGAACTTCTGTAATTGAAATCAACATTTGCTAAGTACTGGTAGCAGTCTGTGTTTCAACGGTTCTTCAGACAACTTGCAAATAGGTAGTTGTCACAAAGTTTTTAATCTCATAAATGTACAACAAAAAAAAAAATCATCAGCAATTTTTGAATGGAACCTGTTAACAGGATAGAAATGTATATAAATAGAAATGAAAGGTGCAGATAGAAAAGTCAAACTCAAGGAATCTTCACAGATCGGATTGATGCATTGGAACATAACCAGCTTTTGTAGAGCATGGGTTCCGATATACAGTAGGTGGTGCTACTTCCAGTGTGCCTTGAGCGACCCTTTGTAAACGGTATTGAAAAGTCTTTGCTTCGACCCTCCGGTCCCAGCTGCTTTACTTTCTGCCTTACACTTTACAGCCCCCTCTCCACCCCCATGTCCTTAGTATCTCTTCCATCTAGCTGTCCAACTTCTTCAGCTTTACCTTGCACTAGTTGTCAGTTTTCATCTATGAAAAGATCTGGCCAGCTCTCTGATTAGTCTCGAAGTTTAACTCGGCGGTTTCGTTAAATACTTTATTACAAAAAGAAAGAGAAAATGAACCTGAAACACTGATTATTTTTTATCGTAGCTTTTAATGGTATAAGCCTCAACATTGGTCTCTCGACTGCAGTATACTTTGCATTATTCATTGCCTGCGACCCGAGATTTCTCATCTCCTCACACCTTAGGTAATTAGCCCAATCTTGCCGTGTCGCCTTCCAAGACAATGCATATCTTCTCTTGGAAAACATCCCTCCTCCTTCTTCCCCACTCCGCCAATTTCCCCCATCTAACTTTGCCTATCCATGAAGCCTCTTTAACCGACCTCGCTCCCCCTTTCGTCTAGTTATCTACTACCCTCCCACCCCCCTCCACTACCTACATCGTAAACTCGGGAGTCACACAGGGCTTTACGTCTGCCTAGAGGAGTTATGTTGGGGGTTAGAGTGTTTTGGGGGGTGGGTCTAGGTTTCGGAGGTAGGTGGATAAGAGCCTGGAGGAGGGGGAAAGCTGGAGATGAGGTGTGGATAAAGGGGGGGAGGTCGAGTCCCGGTTTGGTTGCAATTAAGTGTAACAAATGTATGTGATTCGCGTTTCGAAGGACTGTAATTTCCAGCTTTCCTTTGGGGAGAGAGTGAATCAAGGCCTCTCTCTCTCTCTCTCTCTCTCTCTCTCTCTCTCTCTCTCTCTCTCTCTCTCCAGTAATCATTGGTATACTGCTGAATTCTTACCTGTACAACGTTAGTGACAATGGCTTACTAGAATTAGTCATAATTCTTAACCAAAACAATAAGAAATAAATTCAGAAGTTTCTTCTTTTATTAATATTTTTTTTCAGTATCATCATACGATGTTTAATGATGAGTGGATCATATCTTTCTATGAAATGTTATTTCATAACCTTGCCTTCTTTTTTTTATCAGGATACTTAGGTTGTGAAGATTGTAAGATGTTTTGCTTCCTTAATGTTGAAGAGCAGAAATCGCAATGCTTTTTGTTTTAGTCTTTTGTGTAATGGCCCCATTTTGCTCTTTCCTGAAGGAGGATAACAGAAACACAACGCTGAAATGTCGGATAGTTGGTGAAAACTCTAAGAAGAGGAAAGGTCTTACGAATAAAGGAATACACAGAAACCAATAGAATTCCGGAGTTGGGGAGTGGGGGAGAGAATAAACTTTTTTTCCATATGGTAAATATGGATGTTGTTAATCACTCTACAGTAGATTTGGTATGAAAAAAAAAAGTAAGTTATACCTTAGTTTAATTAGGCAACTGAGCTGATTAACAGCTCTCCTAGGGCTGGTAATGAAGGATTAGACTTATTTTACGTGGCTACTGAACCAATTGGTTACCTACAGCTTATCGTGGAATCCGAACCACATTATACCGAGAAATGAATTTCTATCACCAGAAGTAAATCTCTCTAATTCTTCATTGGCCGGCCGGAGACTCGAACTCAGGTCTAGCAGAGTGCTAGCCGAGAACTCTACCGATTCTTCCAACGAGGAACTAGATTTGGTACGGATGGACCTGGTGGGTGCCACCAATTAAAGGAAGTTTACGTTTTAAAAATCCTTTTGTCATTTTTAAGGAACGTTTTTCACGTTGTACATTCAAAGTGACAGAAAAAAACTTTGTTAGCAAGTCTCTTGCTGGCGGGGAAATCTGTCAAACGCGTTGAAACGGAGATACCTGAAATTAACGCTTACCTCATCCAGCGTAAAGAGTGGGATTGATTAGACTCGCAGATTTTAACTCATTCTGTTCACAGAAAACTATCAAAATTCATCATTATTGTTCAGTCTTGATTTAATAATTCAAACCGACGAGGATACTAAGCAGATGAAGTTCTACATATGCAAGGATAATCCCATCCAAGTGACCTACAGAAACTGCTAGAACTCGTCAGTAAGCGAACTGAGTTTATAGATTATCAGCGAGAAATTATTAGAATTTGAAAATAAAACTACACAAACATATATCCTTTGGTCTATGTTTGTCATCCCTCCCTTATTAGCTAATGATGGGAAATGAATCAACATAGCTACTTTATGGGATTCTTCGAGGCTAAGTAGTTTTTCGGATGACTTTCCTCTTCCTGACACCTGCCACGCGTTGCCACACATCAAATTCGCCTTTCTTTCGAGGAACATTAAAATGATTCTAGACAATTTGGTTAGGGCGGAGATAATCCACATAATTTTTCCCATTAATTTTTAAAAAGGTGGCTAGAGTTGTCTCACAAATTCAGCACATTTTAGAGTTTTGATTTTCTCAACAGTGTTTTTGCAGTAGGTATTTAACTACTGAATATAAATGGCAGTAGTTGTCTCATAATAGATCTTTTAGTGAATGCAGACCTTTTTTTTTGGTTTCTAGAGGTTAGCGTTTCACTGTTGTTTTGTTTAGTCTGTATCAGTAACTTAATTGACCAAACAATAAGGATTTACTGTTCACAGACTTGAAGATTTTGACAGCCATAACAGATGCTTGTATGGATAGATGTGTGGTGTCTGATAAGTAAAAATCTGAACTCGATGATCTTGTGCCAGGCTCCCACTGCGTAACGTTTTTTGCATAGGAAAATACTCTCCTTGATCGTTCTAAATTGCAACGATTCATGCTTTTTTTTTTTTTTAGTGATTAAAAACATTTAATGCTGACATGAAAATTAGTTGTTGTCCACCAGACTTTATAATGTAACAGGACGAACGTATTGGTGTCATATTATTGAATACTGCCCTCTAGTATTATGTCTGCAGCTTACCGGCATCCTTATCAGTGAGTCAGTACTGATGGAGAAGCGGCAGGGAACTTTTCCCAGCAATGGTAATTTTGATTTATGCCATCTCTGGTAGATATCGCGTTCTACGGGTAGCCTATGCCATAGCATTTAGTGCTTGTGCCCAAGGAACTTGTATGTCTCAGTCGTTTCGCATGGCATCAGCATCCCGTTAACGGATGGGTACCAAGTGGTTAGGTTGGCCAGCCCTAGATGTTGTGCATTCTCGTTACGGACCCTCTTGTCATTATTACTGAGGTTGCGGTTCAAGAGTTTAAGGCGACTCTGCTACAATTTTTTTGCGGTTCAGGAGTTTAAAGCGACTCTGCTACAACTTTTTTGCTGTTCAAGAGTTTAAGGCGACTCTGCTACAACTTTGTTGCGGTTCAGGAGTTTAAGGCGACTCTGCTACAACGTTTTGCGGTTCAGGAGTTTAAGGCGACTCTGCTACAACTTTTTTGCGGTTCAGGAGTTTAAGGCGACTCTGCTACAACTTTTTTGCGGTTCAAGAGTTTAAGGCGACTCTGCTACAACTTTTTTGCGGTTCAGGAGTTTAAGGCGACTCTGCTATAACTTTTTTGCGTTTCAAGAGTTTAAGGCGACTCTGCTACAACTGTTTTTACGGTTCAAAAGTTTAAGGCGACTCTGCTACAACTTTTTTGCGTTTCAAGAGTTTAAGGCGACTCTGCTACAACTTTTTTGCGGTTCAGGAGTTTAAGGCGACTCTGCTACAACTTTTTGCGGTTCAGGAGTTTAAGGCGACTCTGCTACAACTTTTTTGCGGTTCAGGAATTTAAGGCGACTCTGCTTCAACTTTTTAAGTAGTACAGATCATAAACACAGGCAGTGTCACACAGACATGTTTTCCGGCATCTTTGACCGTTTTGATGCCAAACTCTGTGCCATGTAGGCAGAGATTGATTGATTTATTCCCTTGAACTAGCGTTACAAATTAGCCAGAACCTGGTGACGGAAATAAGGCTATCAAAGCTCTCACAAGCACGTCACCACTATAACGAACATATGTAGCTTCGATTTTGCATATATGAAAAATTATATTTGCTACCTGGACCAAGTTTAGGGACAAGGTGGTCAGAAATGCCGGGGAACGTTTTCGTTGACACCGCCTGTAGTTATCTGAATTTGTATTGTTGTTGATTTTTATATTTAATTTTTGATTATTTTTTTATACTTAATTTTTACTTGTCTTCTCTTTATTCACTTGTAGAGATTCTTCTGTGATGATTATTTGCTTTTCAAGCTAATTCCATATAAATACTCTAATAATTAATTCCATATGAATATTTAACTAATAATAATAATAATAATAATACCATATGAATATTTAATAATAATAATAATAATAATAATAATAATAATAATAATAATAATAATAATAATAATAATAATAATAGTCAGGATCTATCCAAAGCAAAGTATGTAGTTTACATATCTGGAGCCTAATGAGTTTTGATTAATTTCATCACTAATTAAAGAAGAAATCGCCTTATGCTTTTGCCTAAATAGGTGACCTTAGAAGTACTTGTTATGATTCCTACTGAACCCCTAGTACTTCAAAGGTATTTGCTGTTGCGATGAGATTAACATTTCTTTCAAGTTGCATAAACTTTTGCTAGCAATTAATAATCAATACATGTAACCGTTTCAATTATTTTATTCGTAAAGAACTTTTTGGCCATAAGTTGAACGGTTTACTCAGTTTTTTTATTTTTTAAGTTTTACAGATAACTTAGCCACGGTAACAGTCTTTAATAACACTCGAGTGTAGAGTCCCAAATATCCTCCAATAGGTTTGATACATACATATTTTATTATATGCAGCCATGTGACTTCAAAGCAGCGTGCATGGAATATATACCACTGAGATTTTTGTTTTTTTTTTATATTTCCTCTGAAAGCAGTGATAGCTTTCAAATGTTTATCTTTGTTAGATCGTTGCGACCATAAACTTCATCTGCAAAATAGGGTAAAAAAAAAAAAAAGAGAGAAAAAAAAAGCGAGAGCGAACTTGTCATAGAGAGAGAGAGAGAGAGCGTTTCGCTGAGCGGACGCGGTGGGGCTCACTGGCATAAAAGAACGAAGACCCACAAACTTTTGGACAATAACTCTGGGGCAAAATATTTTAAGGTTTAGTGTGTAACTGTGTCCGCTTACCGAAGAAGGACTTTTGCAGGACTTGTACGTCTCTTGTTGGGACTTCGAAGGGACTAGTCCTCTCCCGTGGTTTCTCGGCGTCATCGTTCCGGCCGCCGTTGGGTCCTTCCTCCGAGGACTCCCAAGGACAGAAGATAAAAACGGGTCTTTATAATTACCTCTGTAGAAAAGTTGGCGAGTTTATTTGAAGTGGGGCGCATTGTTTTTGGCGTATGAGAAAACTTGTAGTGGTCGGACCTTTTGTTTTGGTTTTATGGCCCGGAATACACAAGGAATGCCATCCGAAAGGGAGCTTTTTGGGGATTAAATGTACAGGGAGTCCTTGGGTCTTTGGGGAGGGGGAGGCATCCCCCCAACAGAGGGGAGTTGGAAGAAGTGGGCGAGTCTCATGTTTTACGGGTAGGTTGTAGTTTATTTACGATTTCTTTTTACAGCTAATTCTCGATTCTTGCGATTTTGATTTTCTTATCAAATCTGGCGTCGGAATTCCTCTGGTGATCGTCGTCGAATTTCTTGAGACATATTAGTGCAAAATAAAAGAGGTTCCTACTAAAGTTGCTCGAATGATTTTTGCTTCCAGTGTTTTCGTATATAATCATATAATATTTCTAAATCTTTGCTAAATGTTCGCTGAGTGTTAAGGATATATTATCGTGATTCCACTGTAGGTAAGGAAAGAAATAAACTAATAAATAAATGAAAATAAACTGAAATAGTAATTAAGGTAAAATGTTTGTTGTACTACAAAACACCTTTTGGTGCTAAATATAAATTATGCATAAATTAATTTTTTTGTGCATAATTTTATATTTAGCAGCAAAAAATGTTTTTGTAAACAATAAACTTTTATCTGCTAAACTAATTCCAATTATTTTCATTTAATTAATTTGTTTATTGTACGATAATTGCAATAAAGACAATTTTAGGCGAATATTTCAAATCAATTTCTCTAAAATAATAATAATAATAATAATAATAATAATAATAATAATAATAATAATAACAATTTTATTACTTTAAGTTATAAAGTTACTAATGTAAGATAAGAAGGGGGGGTCATTGGACACTCAGTTTATTTTATAATAATAATAATAATTTATTTATTAGTTTATTTCTAAAGAAACAGATTCAAGTTTGATAAGAAAGGGGGCATTGGATTGCAACCAAAAACATCCTAATTTTTTCTAAAATAATAATAATAATAATAATAATAATAATAATAATAATAATAATAATATAATAATAATAATAAATAATAATAATAAACATTTAAGTGTCAGTATGCTATAAAGAAACAGCATTCAAAATCGTAAGATAAGAAAGGGGGCATTGAAATTGAACCACCGATTTAAAATGACGTCAAATGACTTTTCTAAAATAATAATAATAATAATAATAATAATAATAATAATAATAATAAATAATAATAATAAACATTTAAGTGTCAGTAATAATAATAATAATAATAATTGGACACTCGTGCAACCACCGTGGTCAAAACATAATAATAATAAATGACTTTTCTAAAATAATAATAATTTTACAATAGATTAATAATAATAAACATTTAAGTGTCAGTATGCTATAAAGAAACAGCATTCAAGTAATGATGTAAGATAAGAAAGGGGGCATTGGACACTCAAAACATCCTAACGATCCATTAAAATGACAAAATGGAGAAAACAATAATAACGATCCATTAATAATAATAATAATAATAATAATAATAATAATAAACATTTAAGTGTCAGTATGCTATAAAGAAAATTCAAGTAATGGTGATTTCCATTAAAATGACGTAAAATGACTTTTCTAAAATAATAATAATAATAATAATAATAATAATAATAATAATAATAATAATAATAATATTTTCACAACAGACTAATATAAACATTTAAGTGTCAGTATATACTATAAAGAAACAGCATTCAAGTAATGGTGTAAGATAAGAAAGGGGGCCACTGGACACTCGTGCAACCACCGTGGAGAAAACATCCTAACGATCCATTAAGTACAGTCAGACGTAGCCTTGGCAAGAACAGGTGTTACTAATTGAAACAGAGCATGCAGTAGAACGCAAGTGTCCCAGAGCTTATTATGTTCTAGTCTAAAATAGCAAGTGGCTGCTCGGGGGAGTAATTGGTAAGCACAATGAAAATTTTCTGGTATAACTCATTACTGAAAAAGATAATTATCATATGTAAATGACGGTAACGTTAATGATTGCATGTGACCAATGTGAAATTTTGTCAGTTTAGAAAGCTCGGCGCGTTTTATACTGAAATGCAATTCTGTTATAGTGGCGGTTTTTGGGCTATCTAGACGGTTTTTGGACGAGTACGAAATGACTGTATTGCATTATAGTTGTCATCAGACTGATTTGTTTAAGTTATTTTCCTAATGACGTACAGTCACATCAATATACCCATACAAGTGCATGTATTCACTTGTGCACGTATGAAAAGTTACATTGGAGATTTTTTATGCTACATTCATGGAAATGTGCTGTTATTAGCGTACTTGTGTGTTGCATGTATAGACGCGGAAGTGCACATATGCAGTGGTGTTTGTATGGAAGAAAAGCATTATGAAAGAATAAACTGGAAATTTTCAAATCAATGCATAGAAAAATACTCGAGTCATTTGTACTGAATTAGGAGTCATTCATCAAACAAACATAATATCCTTAATTTGGCCTCAATGAAAGAACCAATCCTGTAAGATGCAATAGAATAAAATTGTTAAAACCAGAAACCGTTATTTCTTATGAGGAACAGGTAGCAAAGAACAGGTGAAATGATAAATTATAAATGAAATGCATATTTTTTTATAACTATGCGAATGATGTTTATATTATATTTTATTGGCGATGATTGGAAAATGATTGTGGAACGTACCGGAACGTTATTTCGTTGTTAGTTACCCAAATGAAACTTCCATATTTGAATGTGCCTACTTCGATACACATTGCGTACAGTATTTTTGATTCACGAAAGATTTCCGTTGAAAATACTGTATAGTTGGATTGTTGATAATCACAAGAAGTTGGAAGAAAGAGGAAGATTTTATTCCCCGTATACCAGAAGCAAATTGATAATGAGAACTTTTAATGAAATGAAAGAGGATAATAGATAAAATATCAGGTTGTCTCAGGCTTTTTCGTGTACCATACAACGCATTCGGTTAATCTCTCGTAGGTTATTGTTTCTCTCAGCTTCTACGAATAGCTTATTTATTTTTTATTCTCGAAACCGTTATGAGTTAATTCCTGTAGTTTAGTTATTTGTTCATCTCTACCGTGGTGGTGCGTAGAATTACCTTAACCATGCCAAGCTCATATGCTCTCCATTAAAGAATTACTTTCGACACTTATGTGATGGAGACAATAACCTTGGTAAAAAAAAAAATGTCTATCAAGGTGCAAAAACATTGTAACTTCTTGACTTCATCTACTGAAGAGATCATTGTAGCTGTTGAATAAACACTGACAAACTCAAAGGACCGGAGAAATTATTTAGCAAAAGGGGACAGGGTACGATCTTAGGGTGAGGTCGAGGGACTAAGTTGGTGTTATTTTAAACACGGTTGCTTCAAGGAATTAGTTATTTGACAGCATTCGGTGAAGGGTCCCCGCCGGGATCGGGTTTTAACATGGCTGTAATATCCCTGTCTCAAAATACTTGCTGCCAACCGAGTAGGTGTTATTACTGTAACTCAGTGGAGCCACCCTTATTAAATATATATATATATATATATATATATATATATATATATATATATATATATATATATATATATATATATATATATATATATATATATATATATATATATATATATATATATATATATATATATATATATATATAATAAAGTATACTTTCTTTATAAAGGCATTGCCTTTATTTGTATATTCATCACGTTCCATATTTTCGTGAATTCAGTTATATGTGTATACATATACTGTATATTATATATATATATATATATATATATATATATATATATATATATATGTATGTATGTATGTATGTATGTATGTATGTATGTATGTATGTATGTATGTATGTATGTGTGTGTGTCTGTGTGTGTGTGTGCTGGGTGTCCTAGCTCAGTGATAGGGAACTTGGTTCGTACATGCATAGCCCATGGTTCCATCCCTGCCAAGTAACGTGGCTGGAATTGCGGCCACACTTAGAAAAATTTTCCTGCATCTCCTCTGAATTCTTTTGTCGTTTAAAGTATATGTAATATCTTTGAAAATCTTTTTTTTTCCTGTGAATAATAATTCTGTCCAGAATTCATTGCTTTAAATAAACATGTTAATCAAAACCACACCAGGTAAATGATCGACTGTCATTCAGAATTTTCCCGGGTCAGCTAGTATGTAATACATATGAGTGAAAATGTATTTACATATGTACACAGCTTTTCGTATTTTGAATATTTCTTAAATTAGAGAAGGATACCAACAATAAATAAATACTGTAACCTATGTATTCTTTGAATTCCTTGAAGATCACGCATTTCAGCACTTGTGTTTGGTAAGGCAAAATTAAATATGGAATATAAGAGGTAGTTTTAAAATTTTATGTCCAAGTCTAAATTTACTCTTAATCACCGCGTAAGTGAAGGGTGATATTCGGTCTCCTTGGTTTAATCCGAGTTCAAAGGTCCACACTAGGGGTTTTTATTCCCTATTCACACGTTACAAAACTTAGGGCCACCCAACGTTAAAACCTCCAACCGTAGATTTGTTAGAATTGTTGTCCGGAATGTGTAATCCAATGTTTTGGGCATTTCAGGCTGAAGCCACGACTGCATAGACTATGCTTTTGAAAGAAAGGAAGGTGTGAGAGATTACCCAGAAAAAAAAGAGGTTTGATTTAAGAAAGAAACTGAATGATGAGTAGACCGAAACGGACAAATCCGTCAAGAAGAGAAAGATGGTGCATGTTGCCTGACGCCAGGTCAGCATAAGCCAGTTAATCAATAATGGAAAGATTTGGAGGGGAAAAGTGAAAATGGAATAAGGGAGTTAACGTTATACTCCTTTACTATGGTTACAGCTCTGCCTCGTGACTGGAGTTCTTCATTGGAGGGGGTGGGTAGAGCTCTCGGCTAGCACGCTGTTGGCCCAGCGTTCGACTCTCCAACCGGCCAGTGAAGAATTAGAGGAATTTGTTTCTGGTGATTGAAATTCATTTCTCGTCATAATGTGGTTCGGATTCCACAATAAGCTGTAGGTCCCGTTGCTAGGTAGCTAGTTGGCTCTTAGCCACGTAAAATAAGTTCGGGCCAGATTATTCTGGTCTGGTTAAAAGATATACTTTTCCTCGGAATGGAGACAGATTATTCTGCCCCATTTTTTCATGTGAATGGCCCTGTGGAAACTCAGCATTTCAGCATGAGACTAAACGTAATTAGGAAATTGGGTAGTGAAGATCAGCGACTGATATAAAACTTCTTATAAGTTAGCTTGAAAAAGGTGAGTGTAAATCTTATCCCACGATCAACTAGATTAAAAGACAAAAAAAATGAAAGCTTAGTTGAAACTATAAACGCGTATCTTTGTTCCATTGCTTGTTACTAAAGGTGGAGTATTTTGGGTACAGCTGGTAAGGAATTTTAGCTAGATTACTCCCACAGTAGTCATTTAGAAAGTTCGTTAGGAGAAGGAGTAATGCTGTTATAGATTATACAGGACGAGAAATTGATAAAAAAATATATTTTGGTTAATAAGCAATATATATTTGTATAATTTATGGAAATATTAGCAAAAACAATAACAAACACATCAGCATAAGGTGCACGAGTAAGTGGTCTGAGTATGCCAGTCAGATTCGCAACTACATAGCACAAGTGCGCATTTATGGAATTAATTTTCCTGCCAGTAACCATTTGCGCTCTTTATTCTGCTCACGTGAGTAAGCGACCTAATATAATTTCGGATAGTATCCAGACACATTCTTCGTGCTCTGTCGCATTCTGAAGAATGTTTATTTAAAAAAAAAAAAAAAAAAAATATTTTTTTTTTTGAGGACTAATTGAGAGCAGCCATCAGCGCTTGTTTCGTGACTCATGTTGGGTAACCGAGATGACTCACTTGAAAAGTCAACACGGCAATGCACTCGTTGTGTAGAGCTGCCCGAGTGCCAGCATGTATTATCGGATGACATTTTTTCCCTTGAGTGGCTGCTCTTAAGATCAGGGGATAAACATGTTAAGTTCAGTTATGAGCTGTAAGACGCGAGTGATTAATTTCTCCAAGCCCCCTCCGGCATGAGCGTTGGGCTTGTCAAAGAAAAAATTTCTTGACTGTCAGTCAATTGAATGAATACCAGTTACAAACTGCGTGAAATGAAGCCTCTCTATCCTATATTAGATCAGCCAGTTTTAAATAAGCTTGAAAAGTCCCAAGATAAAAATTGGTTTTGAGGACAAATAACAGACAGGGGGATAAAATCAAGCGTATTTATCCAGAATGGTCTCACAATTTAGCCGTGACACCGTAAAGTGAGATATAATGGCGAAGATCAAACGCACTCTCAAAGTAGTGTTAAGGAAGAGGAAAAAGCATTGTTCTCGCCCACGACGTATAAACAAAAGCAAAAATTCAGTAGCAGGTGGTATGGCTGCCGTGAAGGCAGGTGGTTATGTGTATGAGAACAGGTGGTTTCAGAAGTAAGAAGAGTGAGATTCCTGCTCAAAACGTTGCAGACTTTTCCTGCTAGTTTGTTGGTTGAAATTATGTGATATTTCCGAACGTTGACTAACGATATTTTAATGGATTGGGTAACCTTAGCTCCTCCTGTTGTAACAAGAAACCTGTTTTGTGCTCTGGTGGCTGAGAAGACGTGAGACAGGTGGTTGACAGGTTGCCTTGTAATATTTTAAATGGCGATTAATGATTTAAAATAACACGCTTAGAAAAATAACGAAAAAAGAATAACAAGGTATGAGAAGATATTATACTCGGATGACATGCAGCTTTCCTCGAGATGTCTACACACACAATAGAGTTGTAGGTTGAGAGAGATGTCGGGGGTGAAGAGAACAGGTGGTTGAGGAGAGCGGTATGTGAGACAGGTGGTTAGAAGGTGCTGGGAAGTTCTGGCAAAAAGCCATGCTTCTAATGTTTACTTGTAAACAAACTCCCGAGACCTTCAGATGCCACCACCCCTCTCCCTACCAGGCCTCACTCACCCATACCCCAAATTCTCCCAAATCACCAGTTCTTCTTCTTCTTCTTCTTCTTCTTCTTCTTCTTCCACACTATTATTATTATTATTATTATTATTATTATTATTATTATTTATCCGTCTCAAGAGCACAGACCTTATTTTTCCGTCTCTTACCATTGAGTGTACGAGTTGTTTTACGGAAATAATTTTTGGATATATCATATCTGTCTATCCATCTATCTATCTATCTGTTTGTCTCCGTATAAGATATAGATATGTATAATATATAGATATATGTGTGTATATATATATATATATATATATATTATATGCATTTATACACACACTTGCATACATGTGCGTGTATGAAACTATGGTAATGGTATTTCTAACTCTACACTGGCGTCTGACTCCAAGTTTTTGTTTCGCAGCTTTATTCTTAAATCTTCGAAATCTTGTAGGTAGGTAGAGCTTCCTTGTCATACAGTGATTCACGTCCGTCTAGCAATAGAGACCTTACTAGACTTAACGTATAATCTTACTTTCGTAAGCAACTTCAGTATGTTTTCCAAACCTTACTCAGCTTTTTTTTTTTTTGGCTTGCCTTTTAGTATGTCTCTAAATTCCAACTCCTGAGAGCACATTTAGGATATCGCTGTTCCCAAATATTTTAAAAGATTCCGCCTCATTAGCACTCCATCCAATGTTGTTTCGTACCTTCTGTTTTTCTCAGGTTTTTAAATCCCATCCATATAGATATATAATGTGTTCTTTCAAGCACGTGTTGTAAATCTTGTATTGTTTTGCTGATTAAGACAGAATCATCTGCATATTCTGTAGTCTGTAAGCTTCTGTTATTATTCCAACCGAAGCGTCTCTTCAATCCCCGACCATTTATTTCATCATAAATCTATGATGGGGGAAAACAACAAAGTTAAAGTAATATTTCCTTTTAGCACCCCACTGTTTATTGCAAATGCACTTTACAAACCCATCTGCTTTAACTAATATCTTCCACAATATTGGTGTGTGGACGTTGTCAGATGCCTTCTGGAAATTAACAAAAGCCACCAGAAGGTTATTTGTCTTGAAATTCCATTCACGACTGCAATGTGTCTTAATAAAAGTATTTGATCTATGAAGCCCCTGTCTTTCCTAAATGCTGCGGGTTCACATCTAAGCATTTTATCAATTAATTTCTCCGGCCTAATGAAAATAAACACGCTGAATATTTTCTTTACAAATGAAGCGAGTGCAGTGCCTATATAGTTACCACATCCGAGTTCGAGTCTCCGACCGGCCAATGAAGAATTAGAGGAATTTATTTCTGGTGATAGAAATTCATTTCTCGATATAATGTGGTTCGGTTCCACAAAAAGCTGTGGGTCCGTTGCTAGGTAACCAGCTGGTTCTTAGCCACGTAAAATAAGTCTAATCTTTAGGCCAGCCCTTAGGAGAGCTGTTAATCAGCTCAGTGGTCTAGTTAAACTAAGTATACTTTGCTTCGTTCAGTCGCGTCAGTCTTTATTGCCTTTGATGATTTAGATTTCACAAACATGTTCCATTTCCCCATTGCATATTCTGGGATATTGTTTGTAAATGACCCATCCTCATTTTTGACAATAATTCTTATTTTTGTCTTTTGGGTTTCGGTTTTTAAGTTCATCCCTGACGTCAATTCGTAACAACATTATCCATTCATATATGACATTAACGTCATCAGCTTGTTTATCTGGTCAAATATCCCTATCTTATTTTAAGAGATCAATATACATTCCCCATGATGTTATAAATTTTCTCATGGGATTTTCAATTCCATCCTCAGATATGGTTTTTCCAAGTGCAAGTACCCCTGGTATTCACTTGCAATTCTTTATGCTCGTCTTTACTTTATTAAAGCGAGATACTCTGTCACATTTTTGGTTTAGTGCTTTTAAAGTCAGCTTCAAAGGCCAGTTGGTGATCGCTTCCAGCATCTGATCGTCTAAATCCCCAACATTCTCCAATGTTTTTTTTCCCTCACTATTAATTATCCGGATGATATTTGTTTTCTGAGTGAAGTAGTCCAAGAGTATTTATGGATATATTATATTTGAGAAGTGTACAGCCCATTACTAAGTTATTTTCGTTTGCAGACTTTCCCAGACCTTTTTTTCCCTGTACATGCGCCATCCCTTCAATGTTTCTACTAATTTTGAATTTCATGTCATCAATAACAATACTCATATCCCTTTCTGGTATTTTCATTTATAAAATTCTTCAGCTCTATGTAAAACTAATTTTTTTTTTTCTTCAGAGTTCATTCGTTGGTGCACAGAACACTGCAGTAGTAGTATTGAGCTGTTTTGATTCTAATTGCTTTTTCTGCCAGAGATGCATGTATACCACTTGCTTCTGATTAAATATAAACTGCCCTCCAGTCAGTCAGTGGACTTATCGTTCTCAGCTAACGCGTTCGTTCTCCGACCGGCCAATAAAGGATTTATTTCGTGTACTCGCTTTCTTACTAAATCCAGGTCCCGTTGCCAGGTAACCAGGTTGGTTCTTAGCTGAAATAATTAATACACGGGCACCCTCTCTACACTGTTGATCTCCAGTTTCTCAGTCCTTGCCTCAATTTTTCTACGACTCCCAGACGGTAAGATGTTCAGTCAGATCTCTTGAATGAATTTAGTACCTGGTCATTATTTCTAGTTATTTTCACGGTTCTGATGTTCCAATTTCCTGTTTTCAATTTACTTTAATATTTATAAACCAGGAGACTCGTAGTAACCCCTTAGATGCCTATAGGACAGAGAGTTGTTCTGTTATGGGCCTAAAAGAATTGGAAGACCCAGACCTGTCTCCACGGAAGAGAATTATGAGAAGGGAGACCAGATGAGCGGAGATTTGTGGAAATAAGTCGCAGGAAAAACGGGAGGCAGGATTTTAAACACGCCCTTTGCGTCACGCGTCGAAGTAGATTATATATATATATATATATATATATATATATATATGTATATATATATATATATATATATATATATATATATGTAACATATATATATATACACATACATATATTTTGTAGCATCTGTGTATGTATGTATTCTATTTAATGATTCTCTGTGAACTATTTAATGTGTTTATCAAAATTTGAAATCCAACCATGATCTGGGTTTAGCATTAGCTTTAAAAACAGTGAACTTATTATATAACCTTTCTCGTATATCTAGGGGATTCTGTACGTTTTGGCCAGAGTTTCTTGGTTATGAATCTTTTTTGTAGAAACGCTATTCACTATTTTTTTGTGTTTTTTGGCCTCGATGATGGTTACGGGAAGACTTAGGTGACAGTTGATAACAACATTTTTTTTTACCTCCCGCTATTTTTGTTTCTTTTTTACTCTGTTTCCTGCAGTTTTTCGTTGCCTTTGAGTAAAGTCTGATGTCTGATTGAATCGAAGGTACGTATTTCCTTCCTATACATTCTGGGTCTAATTAATTCATTTATTTGTTAAACTGTTTTCTCTCGTATTTTCTAATCTGACGCAGACAACTGGCACGTTTGTCCAGTATGTACTTTGTTTGTATACTGAGTTTTTATGATTAAATTTGTATGTTTTTAAGTTTATTTTGTTTTCATGCTTTTTTAATAGGTCACAGATTGGTTTAGGTAATGAATATTAAGAAATTGTTAAGACATTTACTCTATTCCTGTGAAAATATATATATATATATATATATATATATATATATATATATATATATATATATATTTTTTTACATATATATATATATACATACATATATATTTTACGTATATAAATATATAAAATATATATATATATATATATATATATATATATAAACATTAAACTGTAATTTTGGATTTCATTTATATATATGGGAAATGGTCCAGTCTAGTGCGCCATTCCTCAGTGTCTGTTCTTTAAGAGGATTTTGTTGATTTCAAGTACAGGAAATCAAGATTAGTGATCATCTTTAATTGAAAGAAAGCCGTTAAGGGTGTGAGGGCATGTTCATCTTCCATTTGCAAGAGTCACCACTCTATCATTCAAAATCCATTACTGGTGGGTCAATGAATGAAACTGACACAATATTTTAAATACGTCATATAGTTACAGTTTTATTATTATTTGAAAAATGATTAAATCTGATTAATCTGCAAAATTAAACATTAATTTATAATTCATTCAAGAAAGATGTTAAATAACAAAACTTGAAAAAAATATATATAAGTATAAAACAAACAAAACCATCAATCAATCATATAAAATATTGGATATATATATATATATAAGCAAAAATTAAGGCAACTAGCAAACACATCACATATATATGTATAACAGAAGAATTCTTCAAGATAAACACCAACACATATAACACGAAAAAATATTAAAAAAAGTGGGTATCTTTACATATAACCATTGGATATTATTTTCAGTGCTGCTAGTTGGTACCAAATGCTTCGTGTCTGTAACCGGTCATGTTCTTTAAATACTTGTTCAGATAACAGGACAGACCATCGTCTGCAAAATATCAATTACGTTAAAACGGGCCGTAATGGAAGGCCTAGCAGGCGAAACTAACTCCTTTCACCAACGCTTTTGGTTCTGAGTCTGGGCCTTTCCTTCTATGAATTTGAAAGAACTCCCCAGAACGATGTTTTTATAAAACCCTTTAAAATGATAATCATGTTCCATATCATTACATAGTTTCGAACAAGAGAATTCAGTTATTATATCATCCTAATAATAACATTCCTGATACACACACAAACAACGTTATTGGAGTCATCTGATGATCTGAAATGACAGGAATGGGCATTGTATTTTGAAAACTGGACTAACAAACACGTCTCTATATAAGACAACGCTCTGTGCTCTCTCAACATGTTGACATACATACATGCATCTTTTCACAGCACATATATGTAGGTTATGTGTAAGTATGTTTATATATATATATATATTATATATATATATATATATATATATTATATTTATGTGTCTGTGTGTTTGTGTTTGTTTGTGTTTTATATTGTTTATTTACTCGTACTTGAATTTTTCAAGATTCAAATCAGAAAGTAGCTGTATGAATAAGATATATATATATATATATATATATATATATATACACATATATATACGAGTATATACACACGTTATATATAATATGTATATAATTGGTATATATATATATACAGTATATATATATATATATATATAAAGTACAGTATATATACAAATTTACTAATGACTCTCACATATTATTCGAGACAACGATAATTATTTTTCTTTCAAGTTTCGTATTTTCCTGAGATAACCTTCATTAAACATTTGTTGTCCATACAGGTTTCCTCCCTTTATCGGTGGCATTCAGGCTTTGGGGCACACAAATATATGGTTTTTTTCCCCATCAATATTCCATCTTTGAATATGATGCTTTGTTTTTCCCTTTTGTTCTTTGCTTTGTTTAGTCTGTGCATTTCTCACCTTGATATTCTCCTGAGTTCACTCAGTCTCGATGTGGATTAGGAAGCACTTTTATAAACAAAGGACCGAGTCAGTGCCACGTCCCTTTTATGTTTTATCGTTGGCATTTCCTGCACTTAGTTGGTGGGAGATCTGGGATAAGGGAATTGTGAGAGATTGGTCCATCATTTTTATATCTTTCTGCTTCTCTGCACACACACACACACACACACACACACACATACATATATATATATATATATATATATATATATATATATATATATACATAATATACACACACCACCCTTATATATATATATATATATATATATACACACATCTATATATATATAAATATATATATATATTGATATAATGATCCTGTGTTTATTTAATTGTTTATATGTATCCACCATTTATTTCTTATTCGTCATACTTTATTCCTCGAAATTGTGGTTTTACTGCATCTTTGTATACGTCATTTCATTCTTCTTGTAGGTGATAGCACTAATTTGGTTTTATTCCTAAGTGTAAACCTATGAAAATCGTATTCACTTCCTTTATTCATGATTTTCGTCAGATAGCAGCCCCTGTCAGTGTAATGACATTCTCCTCCGAAGATATTATCCTTTTCCATATAATGGTGCAAGTACTAAACTCAGTCTCAGTCAGCAGTGTGGAAGCAAATCCGTCTTGAAAATGGTCTTTATCCACTTCCTCGCTGACAGCGAAAATTGTAAGTGAAAAACCTATCCCAAAATATCAAGAAGTAGTGAAGTTAAGAGATTTTAGTGGCGAATAAAACTAAGTATACACGGTTATCTGGAGCTTATAAAGCATGTATTGTGTGTCTTCATTTTGTGATATTTCTTTCAAAAATGTTCTATAATATTTCGGAAAATTAAATTCAGTTTTGTAACTCAAAGAAATAACGTTGTACAAAATTGCTTTTATGTTAATTTTATAATAAGCTCTGCAGCTCTTTGTGTGACTGGCCTGCTCTTTTTTTTTTTTGTTAAACTGGAATCAAGAAAAATCTAGTTTAATAAATAACCTGTCTCTTATCTTTAATCCTTACTTGCTTATGTTTCGGTGAAAGTGCTCCCATTTATTATCATTCCTCATCGTTCCTTATTTGTTATTTTTTTTAGTCACTGTAATAGCTTGTATTTTGCCAACCGGTTTACATTTCTTTTTAATTGTTACTTTATTTTTATTTGTACCAAAGAAATGTGACGGAATCATAGATAAATTGTTTATGTAGTATATGTGGCCTAAAAAGAAATGAATGAGAAGATACGCAGGAATGGAACAAAGGCCACTGCAAGTGCAAAGATGGATGAGTGTTTTGAGATGGTTTGGTGGCATAGAAAGAATGGAAATGATAGATTTATGAGGAGATTAAACTATTTTGTTACGATCCTTAAGGATTTGTAAGGTGTTGAATTTTTTGAGAATTTCTAAACCTGTGAAATATTATCATTACGTAACTTTTGTTTTGAGCATTTTGGCTAGATCTTAGTTATTAAGAGTTTCCATTGATATTTTTTATACCACCTAAATATTTTGAATGAATTTTATGGTGGGTAAATTTGACAGTAATTTTGAGAAATTCTCTCTCTCTCTCTCTCTCTCTCTCTCTCTCCTCTCTCTCTCTCTCTCTCTCTCTCTCTCTCTCTCTCTCTCTCCCAAGTTGATGTGTGTGGATGGTTATTCTGGGAAAGGACCATGCAATATTACAGTTACTCATAAATTATGTGTCTCACTGTTATGTACACATCTCAGTGTTGCCTTGCATAATAAGAGGGGCTGTGGAGAAGGGCTAAGTTCCTCAGTACAGTAGATTCACACTTGTCAGGTGTGAAATTCAGTCCACATTGCTTTATCTGCTCAGTGAAATACCTTTGGATGCATATCTTGAAAAAAAAAAAAAAATCTACCCCACAACTTGTAATCACTCTTGCCTTGTTTGAACTACTGTTCACACCATACACATCGGCACTATCCACGGACAGTTATCTCTACTCTCGAACATCTGGCCTGGCACTTTTTTTTTTTTTTGTAAAACAATTGACTTTCTCATACGCAATTTTCCCACCCTACAACGCCATCCCCATGCTCTTCATTGGAGGGGTGGGTAGAGCTCTCGGATAGCACGCTGCTGGCCCAGCGTTAGTCTCTCCGACCGGCCAGTGAAGAATTAGAGGAATTGATTTCTGGTGAGAAATTCATTTCTCGTCATAATGGGGTTCGGATTCCACAATTAGCTGTAAGTCCCGTTGGTAACCAGTTGGTTCTTAGCCACGTAAAATAAACCTAATCCATCGGGCTAGCCCTCTCTAGGAGAGCTGTTAATCAGCTCAGTGGTCTGGTTAAACTAAGATATACTTAACACCGCCATCCCTTTTATGCGCATTTCAATTTAAATCCTTTCATACACCTACTTTTTCTGGTATTCTAACTGACTTGGTACCCTCTGAAAATGTAATACGCTCTTTATGGATGGGAACAAAATTCTGTCATCGTTCTGGAACGTTTTCGTTATCGAGACTTGTCTTTCAACCCCTAATCACTGACTGCGTAGCTCGTCATCCCTCTTGTAATTTAATCAATTCCTGGGGCTTTCGCCTTACGTAACGTTTTTACTACCGTCCTTACGGCCCGAAAACGTCTTTCACTTACATTCTTAGACTTACAAGAAACATTCCGCATTCTCTGCAGCTCTTCTAAATACTTATTCCTTAGAAATGAAATTGCTTTACCTTAGGACAGTATATACTTGTAATTTAATTCAAAAATGAAATTCTCCTACTGATTTTCTCTCCGTTAATTTTTCTCCCTTTGTGAGTTTTTTCTCTAGTTCAACTTTTTCTTTGTTCTGTTGGTCAACTTTTCACAAAATATCTTTTTGTCTGACCTTTTCCTGCATTTTTTTTTCAATGTAATTCTTTTTTTGTCTTTAACCATGCAACTGCTTAGAAATAGTTTTCATAACCAGTTTTCTTTCCTCATTTATTTATCTCATCATCGTTTCATTGCATTGTTTTTCTTAGGGCAAAAATGCCCATTGGTTGAACAAAGAACCATTTATTTTCGTGTCATTCTCGCCCAATACTGAGGAACTCTTCAAGAGACAATTTTTTTTTTTCCTTTAGGTATAATTTTGATTTTCAAAGCATTTGCAAGTCAACAGGTTATCGTGCTTGGTAACAAAGTTTGTTTTTCAGCGTCTCAGGTACTTGATATTTAGTAATTATCTGTTTTTTAACATGATATACCGTGGGATTTTTTAGAAAATTGCGAAAATGTCAAAGATTACGTTTATTATGGAAATTTTTTCTTTCATTTGTTCCTTGTTAGCTGTCACAAAATAATTTGGGCTTTCATAGGCAACACTAGAGTAATGATAAGCAAATAGATATTGTTATCAGTTATTTCTCAGAGTATTAGTATAATACTTATTTTCATCAGTTATTTCTCTAAGTAACATTATAATAGCTTGGGAATCTTGTCTTTACTCTGCTATTAATTATCCATTATTGTCAAACAATGTTTCTGTAGTAGAAGATTAGTGCTGGAAAATATTCCTTATCCATGGATTGGATACTTTGTGTCCTTATTTCAGGAAAGATCCATTCATAGCACGCATGTACATTTAAAGGTCACTGAACATAATTTGTGCTTTCTGATGTAATTTTGACCTGTCTGATGATAGGTTACAAAAAATGCATCAGTTCCTGAGGAATTTTATTATTAGAAGTCTTGAGGATCTTGTCAATGTGAAGATCGACAGTTCCTGATTTTAAACACTGTCAAGATGGTAACGTGATTCCATCGTTTGAATTTTTGTTTTTTCCCTCTTTTTTCATATTTATTCAAGCATTATATATTTTAGCAATATCTTGATGATGATCTAGAGTTTATCATAGGTAAAAGTTTCTTGAATGTAATACTTTTTAGAGGCATATCCTTCATTCTTCTCGATTATTTCGCGAAGAATGAACTGTAAAAGTTGTTTTTATCTTTTTATCAGAAGAATTGGATGCAATTTTTGCTTGAAGGATCATTCCATGGTTGTAGATAATTCTGCCCATACTAATATGTGGTCGTTTCTAAGTATATTACAATCTATTTTTTCAAGTTTTTGAAGCATCATTCTGTTGATGTACCAGGGTTTTTAATTCTCAATTACCGATGGTATTTCATTTCATTAACTGAAAAAATATGGAGCATTCTTCCCACCGATTATGGATGTTGATTCCTGTAACTGAAAGACGTTGGAATGCTACTTCAAAATATGCGTCTTGCCGCCTGTCGAAGACTGAAGCTGGCGATTACTTTTCTCCTTACTTTCTTTCGTTCTTGGTGTCTTTCTACTTTTACCACTCCAAGTTATACCGTTATCTGGCTCAAGTTCAAATATATTTAGAACACTAGAATAAAGCAATGTTTCTGAGTATTTCTGAGTTACCGTTTACGTGTTCGATGTATCTGTTGTCTTTTGGAGGTTCAGTATAATTTGTTATTATTTTAGTAGTTGAAAACTATACCTTCTCTATATTCATTTTTTCTTTTCACATACAAGTATTTTTGATCATATAGCCTTAAGAAATTTTAATGTACTTTGTGTGTTTGGTCGTTGTTGTCGTAATTGATCCTCCGTATGAAATTGTGAGTCGTTCGTATGATGACCAAAAATATTCCTGTGAATCAGAACTGCTACAAGGTTTTGCAGAATTCATTTTTTCTGTATTACCAGTTACTGCAAGCAGTTCGTTTTTTCCATTGCTGGTAATTATAATCCAAACATTACATTGGGCAATATGATGAATGGTATAGATGCATTCAAGAATTTTGCTGCTGTTGTCATAGATAAGGACCTGTGTATGTCTTCAGTGATACAGAAACGAAATCAGATAACACGATGTTCTCTGATAACTTTTTATTTGTTTCTGTTTTGTTTGGTTTTATCCGTGGCGCCCGCCATATGATCTACTAACCACTTCTGTCTTTGTTATCTGCGAGGTGTAATCGCAATCTCCATCTCTTGTCGTGAGACCAGGGAACTTGATATTGGCTTCTCTTTGTATGCCGTCACCAAATGATAATGCTGTTTAATCTAGAAGGCTGTGTTACAGTAGGGCATTTAAAAATGGCCGATGATTTGTCTCCGAACGGCATGTAGTGCGCATTGAAGCTTCACGAACTTACGAAACAGATGAAGGGAAAAAGGGAAAAGATGAAGCGTCACAAAACTTACTGAAAAAATGGTTGTTAAAGTAGAAAAGCCTCATTTAGAAAATATTATTAATAGCAATACGGTTGGAAACAGTGACAATTATAAAAAAGATAGTGGAGTATAGCAGGATCGCGACGAAATCAGATTTCCAAAAATCAAGTGCAGCCGTGTCATCGGTGAAAAAAAAAAAAAAAAATTCATGCTGAGAGAACTGGTGTCGGTCGAATTACAGAAACTTCAGTAAAAAAATAAACTTACCACGTCGCGCTATATGAAAGAAGTAAGGAATAGAAAGAAAATAATATCAAATAGTTTGCACAAAGCTCCACAAACAAAGGTGTAAAATTAGGCCGACAGAGACAGGGAACCAGTTACCTAGAGACGACTAAAGAAGCTGTGGTTTGTCGTCTCGCTGTGAGCGTCTCTTCAGATTTCTTGTGTTCATCAGCAACTTGAAGTAAAAGACTTCATCTTGACATCGGCATCAGATTCCAACTGATGACTGGTGGTTATTGCCCTGTTTGCTTTCCTTGTTTTTTTTTGTTTCGCTCGCTGGCTCCCCAACTTCATTTGTTTGTTTTCATGGCGTATTGAATTATGCAATTAAAAAAAATTTTTACAGATTTTAGTCATTTATCTTTCCATTCATTGCAATTATCTCATTGTGCGTTTATCAAAGTGATATGCTAAATATTTTCGCCATGTTGCATTAGATGGAGGCCAGCGCTATTTTCTCCGTGATGAATTGGGACAATTTGTCTTGAGTGGTCGGTTGTCATTCATTGAAGTCGGCCTTATCATTGTTTTTGGAATCTTCCATTAGCGAGGGACCTGTTTGTCTCCGTGATTGTTTATTAGTGTTTTAGAGTTGAATGTAGTTTTGGTTTTTATTGTTTATGATAAATGTGATTCATTTGTATGTCATGCTCAAGTGAAGTATTGAGACTGAGCGAACATATAGTGTAGTGAAGTATGGTTACTCAGTGTAGATAAAAAAAAAAAAAAACTCTTTGACTCTTAATATGGAGTGTCCGCGTAGTGTATGGCAGTAAGGAGAATGGACAGGGCGAGAGACTAGAAATATTGCAGAATGTCGAACCGACGGGGCTCTTTATTAAATCTGAGAGTAAATGGTGAAAAAAGTGACTTAACCTAATTACAGTATTAAGTGGTTATAATGCTAGGGAGATGTATGCCAGTCAACGCTGTCTTCATCCTCTTAATAAAATTAATAAACTTAATCTTACTAAATATCCAAATCCTGGCTAGTGATCAACATTATGCGAAGGATCTTGCACGAGAAATTCAAAGAAGGACCTTCCACTGTTATAAATTCCACATGGAAAAATATTCAGGCGATTCACGTAGATACTCATAGCGATCTCTTTCAGTCGAACTGCCAGAACGTGACTAAAAAAAAACCTCGAGAATCAAAACGCGTTTTGCTGATAATTTTAGAACCGTATAACACATTCACACCCACGCAAAAAGAGCTGCTCTTCATTTTGGTAGACCAAGATGAGGTTGCGCCTTTCCTTCCCATACTGAAAACCTGTTGCTCGTTGCGGTGGTTCCGTTCTTTAAAACTCTGCTGGCCGCGAGTTCGAATCTACCTACCAGTGAAGAATAAGAGGAATATTTCTTTAGAAATTAATTTTTCGGCCTTGTTGTTAGGCAACCAATTGGTTCTAGCTAAAATAAATCTAATTCTAGCTCCAGGAGCTGTTAATCAGCTCAGTGAACCAAGTCCATACTGAAAACTAACTAAGAACCAAAGAGTCGAGGTTTTGTCATTTGAGTCACTTATAATACAAAAATATGTTTCAAACAGTTGGAAAAGGAAGGTCCAGGTATTTTTCCAGCTAAAAATTGTCTTGGATGTTTCCTCATAAGTTTGATACTTTTTGTTATGTTTTTCGAACACTATTTCCTAAAAACCAGGAAACGTAACATTCATGCTTTGTAGTAGAGTTCCATACATGCTGTTAGACATTCATTTTAAGGCCAGTCACCACTTTCCTAGTTTTACTGTTTAACCGTCTTAGTAAAACTTGAAGAGTAGTGACTGGCTTGTACTTATTCCTAACAGCATGTATACAAGACTCTCCTGCAAGCACAAATTCTTACGTAAGTACGTTAGTGCCCTGAGTTTAGGGACTTTATTCCCATCAGCCGTAGATACAGTCAAGACAACATTAGTAACCAATTATAATGCCTTCTCTTTGAATTGATTAACCAAAAGGTTCGTACACACACACACACACAAACACGCTCACATATATATTCTGTAACTTAAAGGTTTGTGGCTCTGTAGTTGATGTAATTCACATGTTTTGAAGTGACAGACAGGAGTTAATCTTCGTTGATGTTTTAGCGAATCTATACAATATCTTGTCTGGTTTTTCCAATGGTAGTGTTACGGGAGCCCTGTTGATTTTTAGACTCCGATATCTCGTGTTGTTGGTCTTTGAATTAAGATAGTACAGTAAAATGTACATTAAAATAATGCCGTATACTCTTAATGCAACTTAGCTACCCTTATTCACTACAGCTTAATTTGTAATGAAGTTTCTGCTAGGTCTAACAGAGGTCTTGAATGTGTCAACAGAAGTGGGGTTTTAGGTTTAATATCTTGCTTTTAACTACATCTTATTAAGCTCAAGTAGCAGTGTAACAATATAGAATATTTAACAATTAATATTCATACTCCCCTTGACCCCACACTTTATTTTTTACAATATTTAAACACGTATTCAGTGCTCCCAGAAAGCTAGATTTTGTGTGTCAGGTTACGTGTATTTACAGGGATGGTGGTTTAGTGCATAATGTTTGTGTTTTGGCTGGCACCAACTGTCATTTTGACATTCTATTTATAGTTCTTTGCATTTTGGGGCATTTGCGATAGTTCACAACTATTCACTTTTATTTGCACCAAATTTAGTATTGCAGCAAAAAGCTAACTTCACGAAGATCGATGGAAGGGGAGTATTGCTAAATGCAAATGATATTCGTATTTTAATGTACGATTAATCTTATAACTGCCATTTTCTCATCCGTAACATCGTAACCTATAGCAAGCTCAAATTTCAGTAAGTATATGCAGGGTGGCGTCTCGAAAAGGGTTAAACATTATTAGTTAGATTGCAGGTACGTTGGTGGAGTTTCCGATGGGGTGTTTCTTATAACACGATCACACAATTAAATCATTTTACGCATGAGAAGGTAAGACAAACGTGGAATTAAAACTCTCTCTCTCTCTCTCTCTCTCTCTCTCTCTCTCTCTCTCTCTCTCTCTCTCTCTCTCTCTCTCTTCCCTTCTCTCATGCTTTTTTATTTTTGCATTTTTTTTTTTATTTTCCCTGTTTTATAACAGCCAGTTTAATTTTAGTTTATTCCTTTTGGTAGCTCTATTTCCATTAACGATTTTGTATCCTAAACTATTTTTTATCTATAAATTTTCATATATCTAGGACCTCTCTCTCTCTCTCTCTCTCTCTCTCTCTCTCTCTCTCTCTCTCTCTCTCTCTCTCTCTCTCTCTCTCTCTCATTGAACTTCCCATCTTTTCTCGCCTATCCTTCCTTTCCCTTCCTCAGCCCCGGGGGCAATAACGTATGGTATTACTCTCTCAACTTCCGTAAGACCGTTGCAACTTTCAATATTAAACTAGCAACCCTGAATATTAAGCCTACCTGGAATGCCTTGGGAAATGCCTGCGCGCTGATTGGTCCGTTAGAGCGGGTCGGATTTGAATTCTATTGGTGGATTTGAATTTTCTGTTGGTGAGTATGATTGGCTAATTGGAATTTTGTGTCCGTGAGCGTGATTGGTTAATTGGAATTCTAGTAGAGTGGAGAGTTTGGAATTTTCAATTTCACTCGCAGGTTATAGCCCCTGGATTCCTATTTTGATATTTGATTTGAATAGGGTCGCCGTGGTTATATGAAATCGTTTAGCATCGAATTGAGAGCTCTGTTTAGAATTAGTTTATGAAGTCTGATATTATTTGCATAGATTTTTCCCCAAACTTGCACATGACTTTAATTGCAACGGAAGAATTTCTAGCGTTTTTGAACAGAAATGGTAGGGCCTGGTTTTTGAAAAGGCATTGTGAACTGAAGATAGACATGTTAGATTAACGTTTTATTATTTTATGAAGTGGCCAGCATTTTAGTCAGTTTAGTATAATGCTGAGAATAATTTTCGTGACAGTTTCAGTTTAAAAGATGGAATGCTTTGTCTTTGAGGGTTTAACTTTAGATTTTTTGTAGATGTAATAAACTATCAAATGGATTCCTAGAATTTCTGTTTTGGAGGTACATCAAAATTACTTTAATTATGGCCAAGGATTCCGATAGATTTATAATTATAAGAATATTACGAGTATTGGAATTTTCTTTTAAATGAAAAAGGAGCGTTGAGAAGTTGTCTTGACCTTATTCGGATTCACACTTAGTAATAAATGTATTTTGTACTGAAGGGGAAAACTGATAAAATCTTTGGAAATATTCGTAAGATGAGAGCCACGTCACTTCTTCTTTTTCACTTATATATATTAGTGCTCAGCCGGAGTGAGATGGATATTTCCGAGCACCTGCGCAGAACATTTTACATCAAAACAGTGGTCGATATCCTGAGTAAAACTTGTAGTTATTTCGAGTTTTATAATGAAACAATTGAGAAACGGAGTGCGCCTTCAACTCTATTCGGAAGAGTGTTACTTTTATTAGGCATCTGTGATTGGAAAGCCGTATTTATTGAGTTTTAAATTGTGGTTCTTGGAGATGATGGAGACACTGTGGTTATGGAATATACTATTTTCTCTGTTTCATCGACTCGGCCGACGAAAATGAACCGTTTTTAAAGAAAGACTTTAATTTTTAGTAGCTGAACATTGTTTGATTTATAGCAACATATATTCATATATTTATATGAAAATTTGTATATATATGTATGTATGTATATATATATATATATATATATATATATATATATATATATATATATATATATATATATATATATAAATATATGGATGTATCTGTGTGTGTGTCTGTATGTTGCAGCATAACTCTGAAACGCATTGAGCAATTTCAACCAAACTTGGTATACATATGACTTACTATCTGGAAAAGAATACTGTGGGGGTAAGAAATCACTAGAACCAAAGCGGGGTGGGGGTTGGGAAGGGCTTCCCTGAAATAGGACTGGTTCTCCCTGCTGAATTAGTAACTAAATAAACTGTATGGCTTTATCATACCTCATTATGGTATACATATGACTTACTATCACCTCATTTTGGTATACATATGACTTACTATCACCTCATTTTGGTATACATATGACTTACTATCACCTCATTTTGGTATACATATGACTTACTATCTGGAAAAGAATACTGTGGGGCAGGATAAGGCATCACTGGCACCAAAGAGGTGGGGGGTGGGCTGGGTGTGACGTGTAAAAAATAACCGAAAACGACAGATATTAGTGTCTAATCCATAGTTTCCATAGTTTTCGAGGTTGCTGAGATGAATAGTGATACTCCCGATGCCCTTTAATTAAGTCCAAGTTCAGCCCCGATAGAAAGGTGGTGTTTGAAGAGGTGAAAAATAAAATGTCAAAAATGACAGATATTAGTGTCTAATCAATAGTTTTCGAGGTCGCTGAGATGAATAGTGACACTTCCGAGACCGTTTAAGTCCAGTTTCAGCCCCGATAGGAATAGAGGGTGAGAAAGGGTAAAATATAAAAGGAAAAATGGGGGTAGAATGAAGCAACTATCTTAACAGGAAAAGGAGAGAGAGAGAGAGAGAGGAGAGAGAGAGAGGGGGTGTTAGAGAGCTTAGAGGTTTATTGTTATTCAGTTTTTGGGCAGCGCCGGGTTTGGTAGCTAGTATGTATATATACATATATAATAATAATAATAATAATAATAATAATAATAATAATAATAATAATAATAATAATAATAATAAACTAAAACGTTGTATATCATGGATTTCTGTTCGTGGAGTACTTCTTATGTATAGTGAATTTATACACCAATTTGGTAAGAAAGTCGTTCCTCATAAAACCAATATTGATAATTTTGTAATTTTCTACACAAATAGCCAACTGCTGATCAGGAAGCACTCCCTTGTACAAATATAGTTTAATCGCTTTCTCCTGCCAAATTCCTCAGGTAACCCTCTCTCTCTTCTTTCTCTTTCTTCTTCTCTCTCTCTCGAACCATTATGCAGTGATATTTCTGTCCATGTCACACAACTGCGACGGAAACCAACGCTGTGTTTTGCAATGTCTGGACGTTGCACGTACTAGTTTAAGGAAAAGTGGAGGCCGCTACTGTTATCTGTACATGAGAGAGAGAGAGAGAGAGAGAGAGAGAGAGAGAGAGAGAGAGAGATTATAATTGAGCTCAATCTTTACTTGACCATGAGAATATCTGTTTACCTATCTTTAGCTTATATTGCAGTACATGTCTGTATCTGTACATCTTTCAAAGTTTTTGTGACAATAAGCAGACTTTAGGAGGATACTGAAAGAGGTGGGGCCCTATGTGTCTTTTCTTTCAGTTTTAGACATTACTATTGCAACATCCTGGAATCATTTGGTTTGATTTGATTCCAGTAAGAATGACGCTTCTGGGTGAAGCAAACACAAATGGAAGGTTGCCTACAGAAGTGAAATTGCTTATACCGAGTGAGTGTACACGAATAGGAATTTCAGGGATTTTTCTTCTGACTTTTATTGATGGCTCTATGTTGGATTGAATATAGCCTAACCTTCTTCTGACTTAAATTTTTCAGTATCGCCTTTATTGAAATTGACTGGCGCCTAATTCGTAGTTGTCTTTCGACTGGTAAATTAAATCGTCATTGATCACCGCCAAAGAGCTTTGAGGCTGAAAATGAGAGCTGAGCAGGCTCTCGGTAGCTGTGTGTGAATGGTAATACTCTTTGAGAGAAAAATATTCTTATGGATTTCAGTCTTCAGCAGTTCTAATAAAAATGATAGTATATTATGATATCATGGGGCTCGTTAGAGCTATTCTTTTTTCAAATGATGATACTTCCTAAAAGAGAGAGAGAGAGAGAGAGAGAGAGAGAGAGAGAGAGAGAGAGAGAGAGAGAGAGGCGTACGCAATATGACGTGTGGTGGTAGGTAGTGGGTTTCCCCGCCTTGTACCATTAAGCCACCTGAAACTGCGAGGTCGTCCTTCCCGCAAAACATCGGACAAGACCTGTTTGTGTTTCGTCCCTGGGGCCCCGCAGCTCGGCTAAGGCGCCGTATAGTAAAGCTGCTCCAGCAGGAGACGGCGTTGAAGGGGTCATGCTGATACCTGGGACAACTGGGGCACTCCCTTTTGGGACTTTGAGCGAATCTCAAGGAATCCGATTTCATTATAGTGTGGCGACACTTTGTGAGTTTGTGGGGCCTCGTGGTTTATGGGACGTGTGTGTGTGCGTATGTGTAAGGAAGTGTGTATGTTTGTGTCTGTGTGCAGGTGAGGTGGTTTTGTGATTCCAACCCTCCATCTGAACTTCCTTTCATCTCTTTTGTTTACGTTGCTTTATGTCGGACAGCGTCAAGATCCCTGGGCCGGTTACGCTAAATAGTCGTTGAGTAGTATTTGTTTTTGCGATTTTATTGAAAACCAACGTATTTTTTTATGCGGTAACACCTTCAGATGTTCCCGTTTCAATAAACCATTCTCTCGTTTCAATAAGGTTTTTAATGTGGAACAGATGTTCCCGTTTCAATAAGCTTTATTATGGAACAGATGTTATCGTTTCAATAAGAATGTGGAACAGATGTTCTCAACTTACTCACATTAATGTGGAACAGATGTTCTTAATTTACTCACATTAATGTGGAACAGATGTTTTTTCTCGTTTTCAATAATTTAAACACCTGTTTCAATAAGAATTACTCACATTAATGTGGAACAGATGTTCTCGTTTCAATAAGAATTACTCACATTAATGTGGAACAGATGTTCTCGTTTCAATAAGAATTACTCACATTAATGTGGAACAGATGTTCTCGTTTCAATAAGAATTACTCACATTAATGTGGAACAGATGTTCTCGTTTCACCTTACTCACATTAATGTGGAACAGATGTTCCCGTTTCAATAAGAATTACTCACTTAATGTGGAACAGATGTTCAATTTACTCACATTAATGGGAACAGATGTTCTCGTTTCAACGTCCCACATTAATGTGGAACGCCTGCTTCCATTCGTTATTGTGCAATCATATCAAGAAGACTTTACTTTGACTTTATTTATGAAAGCACAATTCATACACAGCCTACTCAACTCAGCTCATTTCATTAAAATTTTTCAATTTAAACACCTGTATGGGCAAAGTGCAACTCGTGGTACACTGAGGTTACTTACAACGTCCCTTTGACTGTATCTCCGTTCAAACTCTTCCTTCCATCTGACTTTCCACTCTCAGCAATTGTTTCAAAGTGAATGAGGTTTTCCTCATGTAAAAATCTTTCAAACCTTCTTGCCGTCAATTTCCCCCTCAGCGCTGAATGACCTCATAGGTCCTAGCGCTTGGCTTTTGGCCTAAATTCTGTATCCCATTCCAATCCATTGCATGAAGCCAAAATTTACTAATCAAGAAATCTGAGCTCTTGGACAAAGAAGAGATGCTTCGGTAATCTTGCACTCAAGCTTATGCCAAGAGTTTGAAAGCATCAGCTCTGTCTCCAATTAAAAAATTGGGTGATTCTATCGGTGACGTGTCTTATTATTTTTTTTAGTAGTTTTCCTTAACGTTGCATCAACGCAAATAGTCATAGATCTTCTTATGCCTTTATTTATGTATTTATTTATTAATTAATTTATTTATTTACGTGAAATACTTAGTCATTTATGTCCACGCGTAAAGAATATGCTGTCATTAGTTTTGACTAATCTGCGGTGCTAGTTCATAACTATAAATCAATCGGTTATTAGTTACTTGGTCCAGATTTTGGCACCAAGATGCTAAAAGATGATGACTTGTTCAACTGGTTTTGGTTACGACAGTGTAAACTATAGGTAAGAAAATGAACGCCTCCTGAAATGAACGCCTCCTATTCGCCCATTTTTCATAGTGAACTTCTCGTTTTTCTAACTGATATGAAGGTAAGTGGAACAAATACGTTCCTTAGTGCACTTCTTTTGTCCTTTTCATTGTCTTTATCTTTGCTCGCCCTCCTCTCATTATCAAGTCTAACTTGAGACTTCTTGGTCTTCTTTAGCACTCCCCGGCCTCCTTTCTTAACACATGCAGTTTGGAACATAACAAACTCCATCGTCTTTCTCTTCACATTTTTAATTTTTTTTTTTATTATTCTGTATCTCACAGACCCATCTCTCTTTTATCCCGCACTTATGATTTTAAAATGTGGGACTCGAGAATCCTTTGTTTCAAATCTTCAGTTCTTCTTCTTATTTATTATTATTTTCCTCCTAGCAAAGTTCTAGGAAACTCCTCATCTTTTGCCGCTACAGCATCTATCTAGTTTCCGAGAAAGCGACGCGTCTGTGATTACCTCAGCATTAGAATGTTTCCTGTCTGATTTTTTTATTTTTTTTTTTTTTCAGCGCTTTGTTTCTTCACTGTTTTGTCTTTTCCTTTACTTGAATAATGCACAATAAGGGAAATTTTTTTTTAATGAGTGCACATAGCCCTCGCCAAGCATAGAGCATCAGCCAAAGACGCACAAGTGGGTGTACGTTGCCGTGCATTGTCTTGAATTTTGAATACTCATCTAATTGCACAGCTTCAACAAAGGAGGGAAATCACCTTCCGGAAAGTCATCATTTCAAGTGCGCACGTCACCCTCAGAGTGTACATGGCAGTGTAGGTTCTCCTGAGCGATACTGCTGTTCGCAAGCGCTTTGATGTGCTTGCAAATAAGGAGGGCAGGAAATGTTCATTCGCTTCCGTCATGGGACGTCCTCCTACATTATTCATTAGATAATAAAACTCGTGTTAGGTCGCAGCTTTATGGTTTCGAAAATTTCTGAGCCCCTTCCACGGGAAACTATATTTACTTTTTTTTTTCGGCGATGAAATCTAAATCCTTGTTTTTAGTTTTCTGTAAAAGAAAACTATTGAGAATGATATTTCTCTGTCCGTCCGCACTTTTTCTGTCCTTCCTCAGATCTTAAAAACAACTGAAGCTAGAGGGCTGCAAATTGGTACGTTGATCGTCCACCTTCCAATCATCAAACATACCAAATTACAGCCCTCTAACCTCAGTAGTTTTATTTTTTTATTAAATTTAAAGTTAGCCAATGATCGTGCGTCTGGCATCGCTATAGATGCCAACAATGCAGGCCATCACCGGGCTGTGGCTGAAAGTTTCATGGGCCGTGGTTGAGAGTTTCATACAGCTGTACAGAAAAATCGATTGCGCCGAAGGAACTTAGGCGCATTTTTTACTTGTTTATGTTTTGTTTCTCATTTTGCTGTTCTCTCTTGGAAAGTCGTACTTCAAATGTTACAAATCTACTGCATTTATAGTTAATGTTTTCACATGCTCAGCGTGGAGTTTGTATAAATAAATTCATAAGTTTACTCATATACGATAATAATATTGTACATATGTGTTGGGAGACAATTCGCTGTCATCCGGCATCTGTGCTTTCAAATAGAAAGAAGAGCTGTAGCGAATTTTTTATTCCTGAATCTATGGTGAAATTGTTGTGTACGTAAGCAATGACAAATTTCGCAGTAACTTTCGCTGATGTGATCATATAAATTCAGCACTGATATACAATAGAGAGAGAGAGAGAGAGAGAGCAAGTAAGATTTCGTTTTAATAAAAAGCGAAATGGAGGAAGAGTTGCCGTGGAAAAGAAGACCAAACGATCTATGAAGTGGAAGTTGAGAGGTTTATGGAGAGGGCGCAAGGTGGGAGGGAGAAGGCATTATGGGAAATGAAGAAATGCAATAAAGTTGTTATGGCATCCTCCTGTGGGGCTTACATACCCCCCTCCCCCTCCCCTCCCCTCCTCCCCCCCGTCTCCCGGCCTCCCAGAACCCACCCCCTCCTCCTCCTACCCAGCAGCAAGCAGTGCTCTGAAGAACGGCTTCAGTGAGCCAAGGGGTGTAGGAGTGGCAGTCTTCCGCTTGCGCCTTTGTTTGTCACCAGAGTGCCACATTGCGTGGAAATAATGGCAATAACAATGATAAAAACACCGTCAGCAATGAAAATAATGGCAATGACAATGATAAAAACATCGTCAGCAATGAAAATAATGGTAATAACAATGATAAAAACATCGTCAGGAAAAAACAAATTTTATGTTAATAATGGGCAGTCTTGACCGGAAGTAAATGATAAGCCAGTCGTCCTCTTTTGGAATTTGTCTATGTCAATGTTACTACTACTACTACTACTACTACTACTAATAATAATAATAATAATAATAATAATAATAATAATAATAATAATAATAATAATACCAGCTATCTCCCATTCACCTTATACTGAGTTTGTTTAAGTCTTCCAAACATCAGTGGCCTCCCGAGTCTCTTACATGACACTGATAATTGAAGCTGCAGAGAAAAGCTGTCTGATCTGTTAAGTTTCTTTTGTGACGTCTCATATAAAGTAGTTTTTGTTTTTTATTTCGTTGGGTTTTGGCTGCCTAGATATCCTGCAAATACTTCAAGCTGTCTAATGATAGTGAAATTATGACTGGCAACCAATATCAAACACATACACACACATACACACACACACATATATATATATATATATATATATATATATATATATATATATATATATATATATATATATATCTAATAATAATAATTATTTAGTGTTTTGAATCTATGGTTAATTATAATTAAACGAGCACTTCTCAAAGACAAAAGATACCTTAGTTAGCCAAAGATTGAGTCTTGTTTAAAATCTTTAAATACTTTTTCTCTCTTAAGAAAATCGTAATTAACACACTTTTAAACAAAAATAAAACAAAAAAAATTTCACTAATATCTTATTGAAAAAATATATCTTCAAACTCTACTGACTTTTACTTATGCTTGATACACAATACATAGCTTTTTTTTATTTTTTAAGAGGATAATTTTTGGGACAATATGTATGTTAGACTTGTCAGTAATGAAAAAAGAGCCGACAGTGGCATTTCTCAGTCTTTTTTTATCTTTTTAATTTTTTGATACTAAATCTTGCGTTCGCTACATTCAGTCGTCTCATCCGAAGAGGAAAATAAGCATTAGAATTCGTTCCAGACTCAAGTTTCGAAACCCGAAGTGTCTCTCCTTGTCAGAGGTCTGAATCCTTTGCCAGAACAGCCTAGATTCTCTACTTATATCCGAAGAAAATTAAAACATTGTTAAATATCCGAAGAAAATTAAAATATTGTTAATTGATTAATAGTCACCCAGAGCATTATTTGGTCATTTAGCCTCGTGACCTTTCTAGGTTGTTAATTTGTTTATAAATGGAAATGACAATGCAATTGCTAATGTCGGGAACCTCACCCTTACCTTCAGCTGCAGGTAGGCAGATATGGATGTTTGTTTTTGAATAACAACACCGTTGGAAAATGTCTCCTGTCTGGTCGTTAATTTTAATTGGTCACGTGTTACTGCGTTAACTATTCTATCCATCTGAAAAACTGATATTGTACTATAGTCAAGAAAAAAAAATTCACCACCCAGTACCTGGTATTTCATCATATTCTGCACGTGTCACCTTTTCCACAAACTGTTGTTGGAGCTGTATTTCAACTACTTTTCGAACATCCTAGTATCCTGGTGTAAGCTAACCTTTAAAACATATTTAATTTATACCTGGTTTAAATCATGTCCAACTACTTCAGCCGTCGATTTACTGTAAATATTGCTATAAAATACTGTTTTTTTTTTGTAGATATGCGATCTTCAAGGAGGACAAAATTATGGTGACTGCAAATAATTAAGTATGTTAGGCTTGTAAGTTTTCCTGGCGTGTACTTGTAAAAGTTGGCAACAGGACTTGCTGATATTATAAAGTCCATTTCCTCCTGATCGTCTTCTGCTATAACCTGAGTTGTAGTTCTGTATTCGTTTTCTTCAAACTGAACCTTCTTGTGATGACTTTCTTTGTTGTGAGGGATATTTGCTTTCTCTTTCAGGAGATTTTTGTTGCCTTTATTTACTGCAGATTAGATTTATAATAACTTTCAGTTGTTTTGAGGTTCATAACCTTTAAGGAAGTTTCTTTTTTATTTCATCAGCACGCAGTAAATTTGATTTACATTTAGGATGTGCCATGTTTATTCAAGTCTGAAATATAGAGCGTGTAAGTAAAAGGGCAAAATTATTATAAAGTTTGTGACAACTGAACACACACAGTAATTTTTTGCAGTGGACACATCTCACCCGAGATTCCAAAAAAAAAAAATTCTTTTGGTAGTACATCGAGGTATTTTCACGACCGTACCAACAATAACTTAAGTCCTTTTCTTCCTGCCTGTTCAAATTTCTTTTATCTTTCTCTTCCCATTGTACAAGTGACTTTCAAGCGCTTTTCAAATTTGCCAGAGTACGTTAGGAACAGGGGGTTGCGTGCCCCCCCCCCCACTCATTACCATATAGAGTTCCAACCACGTTATGGAAGTCGAGGAAAGATGCTGCGAAGGGCGCCTATGATGCGATCCTCCGGGAGATGATGATGGTGATTACTGGGATGATGGTCATTATGCAGATGCCGATGAGGGAGGGGTTGGGAGGGGGAAGGGGGAAGGGGGCTGTTGCGGCGATGGTCATAGAGTTCTTCACTTCTGTGCAAAGGAAGAGGTTGCGGAGGTTTGCATGCATTATGGGGCCAAGGGTCGGCGATGTCAAAGGACCGAATTGAATTTGGGAGAGGTAGCGCGTATGCAAACGAAGCGAGAGTAAAAAGGGGAGTCTGCGGTCGTAACACTCAATTCATCAAGAGATAAATAGAAGACTTGGGCAGAGGGACTTACTTTCCTTTTTACTTGACTTTGAATAGTCGACGAGAGGTTGCTACAAAACAAAGGGCTGTTGTGATTCGCTACACTATATCTCTCTCCTTTAGAACATTCACAGTTCTAAATTTCTGATTTGAGACGTGGGAATTTTTTTTTTTCTTATTTAACAACCTCGTTGGTTGCTGGCTTTGAGAAGCAGTGCCTGTCTTCAGGTGATGTATTGGTTTCGTGTCTTCAAAACGTAAAGCGGTCGAAGACTTAATCAAAAGGCATTCACGTCAGAATGAAACTTAAATTTTTGCTGCGATGAATAAACCCATTAATTTATGTATTTAGTTTTAGACGTAGCGGATGTCCTAAACAGTTGGCGTTCGCCTTTTAGGTGTGAAATAACGAAGTACGTCATTTTATTCGTATCTGTTAGACAAGTTTCCATTCTGATTAAGTTTATCACTTAAGTGTTCGTTCCTATCCTCGTTTACTTGTTTCTGGGAGAGTGAGAAAACTTTATCCGTTCGCAGCCCAGAAGAAAGATGCCATATTTTGTAAAGCAAAGGAGAACGGATTAATGTCTTTTGAGGAGCCAGTGTTTGCATACTTTCTTGATAATAAGTATCCTACATCACCAGCTGTTTCAAAAGATTATATATATATATATATATATATATATATATATATATATATATATATATATATATATATATATATATATATATATATATATATATATATATATATATTTATTTTTGTAATTTTGTAATGTGTGTTTTGTGAAAAAAACCAGTTCTGTATATATTTGTAGGATCTTTGTTCCACGTATTCTAGCGTCATATACATAATCTGTTTGTAATACGCGATTTGTATTCTAATTTAAATGATGTTTATCTTAATTTTATCTTTTGTTTTTCTTCACTTTCATAGCCCTTTTTTCGTTCTTATCCCTTCTCTTACTTTCTTCTAGCCTGGGCTAGAAAAGGGCACTATGTCTCCCGCCCTTTCGGCCTTCAGCCTTAAAAAAATACGAGTACATCCTTCCTATAGCCAGAAAACACGAACGAAAGGAATTTCCGGTACCTTTCGAAGGACCTGTCTTCCATGTTCTTATAATTAATGAATTCCATTATTTACTCGACTTCCTCAATTGCTGAGGAATGCGGTCGATTACGGAGGGCGTCTTGTACCCGGCATAGCAGTGTCGTTCTATTGCTGGAGTGATGTTGGCGGATAATGATAGTTTTAAATGAAGATGGACAGCGGTGGTAGTTGTGAGGTAACGCCTATTAGACAAAGGTGGTCGGTTAGTGGGAACGTTGAAGCACAACGACTTTGATGGGTGCCATTAATGCCATAGGTCTTTGATTGACGATGATGAGTGGATGGAATTAATCATGTGGAAAAAGTGGAAATATAGAAGCAGAAGGACGTCAATAACAATACATTTTAATATTTTTTGTAGTGCTTGACAAAGATTCATTTGTCACGTCTGTCCACATCATGATATGAATAAATTTTAGGAGAGACCTTATGTATAAGTCCCTGTTTGCAACAAACCAAATGAGAGCTCTCTTGCACATTCTCTCTGATATTTAGAGAAAGTAATTACGCTGGAGAGAGAGAGAGAGAGAGAGAGAGAGGAAAGGAATTACTTAAGTATTATGGGATTAAATGGAGGCATGATATCTCAGATAAGGATCCTCTAGTTAAGAAACGTAACATTTCGAGTCGAAGGCGAGTTGCCAGATACCGCCGCGAGCCTGAGTCGCCAGAATTTCGTTTTCCGAGTGGCAGCAGCCGCGGAACTCTTTGCGAGGCGAAATTAAATAAAAGATTCCGGATGTAATGGGCAAATTGGTGCAAATAGCAGGAAGGTAGAGCGTAATAAAAAAGAAGAGAAACAATATTGCGCTCCATCACGATTTAAATAAAGAAGAACTTTGAAGAGAAGGTGTTTTTATTCGTTTCTCTTTCAAGTTGGTTGGGTGGACGGTGGAGGGTTTGTTGTTGCTTTGTTGTTGAGCGAGCTTGATTCAATATTATTTCGGCGACTGTGATTGCCAAAGAGTTGTGGTGACTGTACATGATTGTGTTTTATTCAGAGGATTTGTTACTTGGATTTTGTTAAGATGGATGTTGTTTTTCTTTATTCGGCAAGTGATAACAATGATGTGTAAAATATTTTTTTAAAAATAATTGCGTGATAGTGAATGCTAAACAGTTTTCACGACCACACGCTGAGTAAACGTACTAAAAGTATTTAGTTAACGTGGCAGTAGGAATCAACTGGAACATTTTCGTCAGAAACAAAAAGGAAAAAGAAAGAAATTTGTTGTTCAAAGGAGCATTTTACTACCTCTAGTTGTGGTTGCGTGTTTGACTTGTAAACCCACAGGAAATTCAACCCTGAAATAGTGTTAAAAAAGCAGCCACTTGTAACCCCATTAACTTGTACTGTACTTGTATAGTCTTCCTTCGCCCTGTGACACCACGGCCACCTGTTTATAGCACGTGATCAGGATGATGAGAGTTTATGGGCTTTTTGTTTTGCCATTTTTCTCGCTGCTTCGTTTATCTTCTCTTAACCTCTTATTGGCAGGTGGCTGCTCTTCCGTCAGCGCGCTTCTTATCTTTCTTTACTTTCGTTTTTCTTTTCTACCAATAACGCATAATTTCTGTTTTTCTTTAATACGTTTAGCCCCGTTTCGTTCACGCTTAGTTTTTCCATTTCGTAGGCCATTTAGCAGACTGTTCTTTTATTTGTTGTGAAAATGATTCTAATGCTTTTAACTTTTTGTAATTTTGTTATTTGTTTCGTTGATTTTTCATTCCATTGTATTTTGATCTTCCCAGGATACGTTATCCACACTGTATTACTATATATGTAAAAGGTAATTCTAACAGTCTTCGCCTACTTTTGTGAGGTTCTATGACGCAGTTTTCCTGAAGTTTATTTCGGTTGTGACCGCGCTGTAGACCGATCTTCCAAATAATGTAGTTGAATCATGTAGAACTTCAGAAGGTTCAGTCTTGGTGCAAACGCATTGTTATTGAGCAGGTTGACACGAGTCTCACATCATAGTGTATCTGCTTTATGCCTCATTTTTTTGTTTACTGTTTTATTTTTGATTTTTTTTATGCTATTGATTGTTCTTTTTTCGTGACTGGTTCCTCCCCCGACAGGATCCCTTGGGCTCGTAGCATCCTGCCTTTCCATTTTTTGGTCAACTGGTCTTGTGATAAGAATAACAACAGTAATGATAATGTTGATAGTAACTGTTTCCTTCACCGATTTAATACTCGTCTCGGAACTATCCCAGTTGTTGTTTTTGATTAAGCTGGCCTTATGCCAGCACGGGCTCTTGCTCATAGAGCAGCCCGTAAAACTATCCCATGTTGTCCAGACTCTCTCTCTCTCTCTCTCTCTCTCTCTCTCTCTCTCTCTCTCTCTCTCTCTCTCTGCCTATGTTTCTCATCTGTATAATTTCTCCCTTCCCTCCCTGATTTTTCCAGCTACCGTCTTCCTAATACTCTTTCTTATCATTTATCTTTTGCTATTTTTCTCTCCTTCTATCTCTCACCTAATCTTTATGCCCTTCCCATTTTCTCTCTTTCTCTCTCTCTCTCATCCATATAACTTTCCCCATTCCCCCATCTCTCCATTGAATATGTGCTTTCCAAAATCTTCTCTCTCTCTCTCTCTCTCTCTCTCTCTCTCTCTCTCTCTCTCTCTCTCTTACACACCCCTTTCCCAGTGTATTTTTGCCCCTCTCTTATCTGTGTAACCCCCTCCTCACTGCCTGTTATCTATATGCCCCTCCCTGCCTCTGTTTTTCTCATATGATATATACCTTCATCCCTTTCCCCTCTCTCATTTTTCTTTTCTCTCATCTATATACATTCTCCAGTTCCCCATTTCTCTTGCTGTGGTGTCTATATGCCTTTTCTCCCCTTTTCTCTCTCGCACACCTATCTCCCCCTTCAGCCTCTTCTTCTTTTTCTTTTAGCCTATTTCTTGTTCTCTCTCTTTAGCCTAACCCCCCACCTCCTCTCTCTCTCTCTCTCTCTCTCTCTCTCTCTCTCTCTCTCTGTGTGTGTGTGTGTGGGTCAGAGCGACTCTGTAGCAACAGCCTTTCATGGTAGTTAACGAAGGCCATGCTTTACCTTGTCAACTCAAAAACAGCCTCGAGTCGCAGATGCCAGTTAGTGTTGGTGGAGGTATAGCCTCGCCGTTCACGGTTTTATCCCCCGATTTTTTCTTTCTTTTTGTTAGTTTCTTTCGCTTGAGTTTTTTATATATATATTTTTGTATTTTTGTTTGTGTTTTTCAAGGGTTTGCGATTTTTTATTCTGTATTTTTCAAGGGTTTCCAATTTGCTTCTGGTTTTCTCTCTGGCTAATGGCGCAAGC